>NW_012267333.1:2430126-2437500 GCF_000151885.1 Dipodomys ordii | reverse complement strand
GTGGCGCTGTGGCTCAAGTGGTAGAGCACTAGCCTTGAGCTGAAGAGCTGAGGGACAGTGCCCAGGCCCAGAGTTCAGGCCCCATGACCGGACCCCCAAAAAAAAATTAATCTTATATGGTACCAAGGAATTGAACATAGGGCCTTATGCATGATAGGCAAACACTTTACCACTCAGCCACATTCCCTGTCCAAAACTATGATATTTTTGTGATTGTTGGTTGTGGGGCTTGAACTCTGGGTCTCGGTGCTGTCTCTCAGCTTTTCAGCTCAAGGCTAGCACGCTACCACTTGAGCCACAGTGCCACTTCTGGCTTTTTCTGCTTATGGGGTGCTGAGGAATCGAACCCAGGGCCTCAGGCATGCAAAGCAAGCACTCTACCACTGAGTCACCTTCCCAGCCCCCAAACTATGATTTTTTACTTCTTTTTTTTGTGGTTGTGGGGCTTGAACTCAGGGCACTGTCCCTGAGCTTCTTTTGCTCAAGGCTAGCACTCTTCCATTTGAGCCACAGCGCCACTTTTTTTTTTTTAATAATTTTTAATTAAAATTGATGACATAAATTTCACAGTATTGTGGGATAGTGCTAAAGTCACATACACATTTTAACTTTCACAAGGCAAATTGTCATTATCATGGTTCATAAAGTTTGTGAATTCTAAGCTTTGAACATACAATTATTTCTTCCACATCAGGTGATATGAGAGGTCGAATTGAAAGTCATTATTAGAAGGTCAGCGACCACAAGCAGACTCATCATAAATACCTGCAACCCTGCTAATACACGTAACACTGTCAGAAAAGTGAGCCATGAAAGCAGTAAAGAGCAAGCAGAAAAACACTACCAACAAACCAGCTCAACTCCAATGGAGAGCTGAAATGGGACACCATATTGACCAGGAGGAGGGCCTGGAGACATGAAGACATGGACACAGGAGGCATGGCGTTGTCCCTGAGCTCTTGTGCTCAAGGCTGAACCATTTGAGCTACAGCTACGTATGGCTTTTTGGTGATTCGTTGGAGCTAAGAGTCTCATGGACTTTCTAGCCTGGGCTGGCTTTGAACTATGACCCTCAGATCTCAGCCTCCTGAGTAGTTAGGATTATAGGCCTGGCTTTAAGTTCCTACTTGTGATGGGAGAATGGAAGAAGCAAGTAGGGAGTTAATGTCCCACGCACCTCTCACAGGCTGGCGTTATGCTTGCTCTCATCTGAGGGCTCTCCTACTTTATTTTGCCTATCCCCCTCCAGAACGCTGAGAAAAAGCAAGCATAGCCACTGTCATTACTTTTGTCAAAAACTCTAGTGATTTTTAAAACTTTGAGACAGGGTCTGTGAACCTCAGGCTGGTCCTCACTCTCTTGCTGCACTGTCCTGTGGCCTAGGACTGGCTGTTTTTTTTTTTTTTTTCTTTTATTTTAGATGGGGGTTTCACTGTTGTCCAGGCTGTTCTTGAATTCCTGGGTTTAAGCAATCATCCTGACTCAGGCTAGACATAAATACTGTGCGTAACTTTCAAAGATCTTCAAATCAAATTTGCTTGTTTCAAAAAGGACAATTTGATGGGCGCCAGTGGCTCAGGCTCCTAGCTACTCAGGAGGCTGAGATCTGAGGATCATGGTTCAAAGCCAGCCTGGGGAGGAAAGTTTGTGAGACTCTTATCTCCACTAAAACCACCAAAAAACCAAGAGTGGTGCTGTGGCTCAAGTGGTAGAGCGCTAGCCTTGAGCTGAAGAGCTGAGGGACAGTGCTCAGGCCCAGAGTTCAGGCCCCACAACCAACCCCCTCAAAAAAAAATAGAATTTGAGCTGGGTGTCAGAAGCTCATGCCTGTAATCCTAGCTAATCAGGAGACTGAAATCTTAGGGTCGTGGCTCAAAGCCAGTCTGGGCAGAAAAGTCCCCATGAGACTCTTATCTTCAACTAACTACTGAAAAACAAAGTGGTGCTGTGGCTCAAGTGGTGGAGCGGTATAGCCTTAGGCACAAAGAAGCTCAAGGGACAGTGCGCAGGCCCTGAGTTCAAGCCCCACAATGGACCAAAAAGAAAAAAAAATTGAACCCCTCCATAAACTAGGTAACAGTAAGAATTTTTAGTATTATTTGCAGTGCTAGTTTTGAACTCAGGACCTGGTGCATACTAGACCCCTAATTTTTCACTTTTTTTTTTTTTTGAGGTGAAGCAGGCCCAGAATTCACAAAACCAAACCAAACGACCATTAACAATTATTCCTGCCAAGGTCAAGATGAAGCAAAGTGCAACACATTGAAGTGGTAGGGCATTTAAATCTAATTTTCTGCTCACAGGCCCTCTGGAGCCTTGCTCAATAGTGTTCTGTGCCCTCTTCCAGTTTCTTACAAAGATGAGGGCTCCCGGGCTCCCACATTCCTAAGCAGAACAAAACCACTGGACCAGTTCTCCTCCCCCTCCCCGCCAATGCTTCTGGCCTAGAAGAACTGAATCAGACAAATATGACTTTTTAAAAATTATTTAATTTAGTAGTTTTTTTTGAAAAAAAAAAGCAATAAGGCAAAAAAACTGAAAATATATATAGTTTTGTTTTGATGTGACTTTATTCCACCTTTAGGACTCGTAAGCTTCTTCCCTTAGCAGGTATCTGGGGATTGAGCCAGAAATGTAGTGCAGATTGTAGAGGAAGAAAAGGGAGAGAAAGCAGGGAAGTTCAGTGAGGGAATTCTCACTCCATCCAAAGTCCCTGAAGAAGGTCCCAGCTTTTCTGGGTCTCCTGGAACAAGCCCTGGCATAACCCCCGGCTTGGGATGGAAAAGGGTTCTTAGGAAGAAATTCCCAGCGTGTTCCTCTCAGCTAGGGAGGAAGGGATGAGGGAGAAGGATAAAAGCACTGATTTACCCAGTAAAACCCAATTTCCCTGGAGGGATGGCTTCCTCTGGAATGATATTTTCCCCCAGGACCCACACTGGCTGAGGCTCAGCAGTTAAGGAACAGAAACAGAAAACACTAACAGAAAGCATACAAGGAAGGCACCTCGATTTGTGATCCTCAACCAAGGGCAGGTGGCATAGGGGTTAGATTTCTGAATAAGACAAAGAGAACAAATAGAGAACAAAGGAGGAAGCCAGCCCAAGAGGAGGAGTTCTCTCATTCACCCTACATGATGGCGCTACCAGCCCCCCATTATGGCAAGAAAATTCTTTTGGGATTTAGCCTGTGTGCTGAACAGAGGCTGAAGTAAACTGGAAGGTACTCTCCTCTAACTTTCTATCCATATTCTTCCAACAAAGTAAGCAAAGAGGCAGGAAAGAGACTAGGATTTCATCTTCAAAGGAGAGGAGAGCTTAACACAGCACTGAGCACCCCAGGATACAAATCCTGGACCTGTCTCAGTTCAATAACTACCAGATGTGATCCAGCTTGGGCTCCAAATCTGCCCCGTGAAGATGGGAAGTAGAAGAGTGCCCATCCTCATGAACGTACGTCTAAGACAGAGTCCCAGGGAGACAAATGATATACAAAAACCAAGATTCTTAATGGGAGGAAGGAAAAATCAAACAAAAAAATTAGATTTTCTCTACATATATATAATATACAGATATTTAACACATTATTCCAGAGGTGGCTCCAGTCCCTGGGGTTTGAGAGATGGTGAAAACTTAGTTCCAGATTAACTGCTCTCAAATTCTGAACTATATCCCAATGGACAGGTGGCTCCAGACTGGGGCACAAACCCATACAGGATAAGCTGGGAAAGAGGGGTGAGAAAGGCAATGAAGGATGGGGGTGAGGACTGGGGAAGGTCAAGTGGCTAGCAGTCTTTTTCCATCCTGCCTGGTTTCTCAGTTCTCCGCCTGAGGAGTCCATACAACCTTTCTATGAGGACAACATGCCCCTCCTACAAACCACCAACGTGGTTTCCAGCTGCTGTCAAAGGCAGACAACGGCAGAGGGGTACTTTATGCAAGTGAAGATAGAAACTTCCAAGAAGGTAACAATTTTCCAGCCCCACAGAGCCGTCTCTCTTGCAGCCGTTCCAGTACCTTGGTTATCTGCACATGGAGGGCCCACACGACAGACCCCACGCGAGCACGCATTTCCTTTAGACCTAAGCTCCACCGCAATCATGCACAGTGCCTCTGCTGGTTAAAGTCTTATGTGTTTCTTTTTAAAGGAACTTTAAAATCAGTTCTTGCTCTGAACAGCACCAAAAATGCTCATGAATCACAATCTTATGCAGATCTTGGCTGAGCAGGATACTACAAGGGAAGGGCAAATGACATCATCTTAAATGGGTGCAGAAGGAGAAAGAAGAGCCAAGAATTCTTGACTTCGCAGATGGAGAGTAACACTAACTTTCAGCCACTAATCCTCTCCCTTACAAACATAGTTATCTAGTATGTTGATTTCAGTGTCAATCAGCTAAGGCAACCAGCCAATCACCACCACTGGTGTCTGCTTCTGGTGATTGATTTGGAAAAAGTGATTGGTTAAGACAGACAAACTTGAGGAAAGCACTTGGTAAGAGTCACAATTGCCAGCTTTCCCACACATCCTCTGTCCTCTTCTCCGATTAATCCTCTTCCTCTGTGTTACTGCTCCTTCAGAAAATGTCTGGACACGAGTTCCAGTCCTGCTTTTCTTTACACTCCCAGTATTCACCCCTATAAATATGAGTTAACTCCTTGGTAACAGGGTCCTTCTTCCGCTCAAACCACAGTGCCTTATAAGGATCATAGGGTGTGCCTAAAAGGGAAAGAGGGAAAAGAGGCAAAATTAAGAGCCAGCTCTCTCCACCTGCCAAGACGCAGAAATAGAAAGCAAGTTCATTACCATCTTCTGTGGCCTTCATGGCTTCAGCTTCTCTCTTCTTTCTGGAAAGTCTTTGTTTCTCCTCCAGGCGCTGCTTCTCAGCATTTGCTTCATCCCAGCGTCCATTCTCCATCAGTCTCTGGTCAGGCCGTAGCCGGCTGTCTGTGGGTGCGGTGCCGCCTTCCCAGGCGTTGAGAGTCAGAGCCAGCTCCGAGAAGTAGTACATGTTTTCCGCATTCTTCCTAAAAGAAAAGGTAACCGAAGAGCTCAGACTGAGTTAAGGAGCAGTAATTTGGTACACCGCCAAGCCAACATTACCAAGGTTGCTCTCCAAGTGGAAAAAAAAAAAAGTCTAGGGCCATGTCAGGTACTCCTAATTAAAAGAGTCAACCTGGATCACTCTTAACCCCTCCCAGTGTGATTCCATTTAAGTGTCATCTGGGGTTTTATATTACTCAGCCAGAATTATCTGTATCCATCTGGATGAATACAACAAACACTCTACTTAATCAAAATTACTCATTTCTATTGCCTTCTACTGCATTTACTTTTTTTTTTTTTTGTCATTCATGGGGCTTGCACTCTGGGCCTGAATGCTGTCCCTCAGCTCTTCAGCTCAAGGCTAGCGCTCTACCACTTGGACCACTGCGCTACTTCCGTTTTCTGAGTGGTTTATTGGAGATAAGTCTCACATCCTTTCCTGCCCAGGGCTGGCTTTGAACCGTGATCCTGAAATCTCAGCTTCCTGAGTAGCTAGGATTACAGGCGTGAGCCACCAGCGCCCGGCTTGCCTTTACTTCTTTTCAAACTTTTTTTCCTTTTTCCTCCTGGGACAGTCTTGGCTACTGCTATCAATGGAATCTATTAGATGAGGTCAGAGTCCTGGACACTTGCTCAGGACTTTCCTGCTGCCTCTGGGCTTTTGGGCACCTTGCTTCTCTGGCTGTTTGTGAATAGCTTTGCTCTAAACTACAGAAAGATATTCTTCTGAATCCCAACCCAATAGAATAAAAATTAAAAAATGTTTTTGAATGGTGGGTGTTAGTTAGGACTTTCTTGGGACAAGGTCTGCTACAATTCAAATCATCTTGGACTCCTTCTGGTAACCTCTCCAAAGGCCCTATTTCCCTGGTTGGGCCTTCACATGACTAAGTAGGAAGGCAGGCAGACTTATTTTCACACTGTTCCACAGGTAAGGCCGAAGTGGCCTCCCGGCCACAGCTCACAGATACGCACGGTAAAGGATTCCTTTTCCACAGCATGACCCTGCTTTCCTCTGCTTCGTGGCCTCTCTGACGAGCATCACCCCCATTCTCCCCAGCAGCTGGCTGCACTTTGAAGCAATCCATTTTCTCATCCCACGTCCCCAGAAGGGCAAAGTGAACTTTTCCTGATGGGTCCGTCACTTCCCCTGTCACCTGTAAGAGTTGAGAGCAGGGCTTTGGAGCAGAGGATGCAGTGTGGAGTGGTCTACTTGACTAATCCAGAAACCAAGGTCCTAGGGTAAACACTGCTTAGATCCTGTCACAGCAAGCATTATGGAGTCATCTGAATTATTCTGTTGTCCTGATTGTGGAACTTTATTCAAAATACTAAGTCATGACTTGGAGGTCACTCTGTTGCACAGGGATTTTCCATGCAATGAAAAGCATCTGACTGGTACTCAGCATTGCGTTCTCTTCTCTCTAAAAACAGAGACCCACTGTGGTGGTAACACAACTCTTTCCTGAACGTCACAGATGTTCCGCTGGTCCCACCTGCTTCTCACAGTCCTTTTACTAATCCTCCCTTTGTGTTCCCTTCAGTCTCTAATTGTTCTCAACTTTTACTTCCTCACTTGTGGTCTACGAAAAGAAAGGGGTCCTGTATGCAACTCAGTCCCTTTTTGCTGAATTTCTCCAGTCTACTTGCTTTTGTTTTTCTCCTTTGCCAGTTCTGGGGCTTGACCCCAGGACCTGGGTGCTGTCCTGGAACCTCTTTGTGTTCAAGGTTAGTGCTCTACCACGTGAACCACAGCACCACTTTTGGCTTTTTCTGCGTGGTTTAATGGGAGATAGAATCTCACAGACTTTACTGCCCCAACTAGTTCTGAACCACGATCCTCAGATCTCAGCCTCCTGAGCAGCTAGGATTACAGTTGTGGGCAACCAGCACCTGTCACTGTCTACTAGTTTTGAATCACCACATCTCTTTCTACATACCTATCAACCTATGCATGTGTATCTGGCACAAATGTGTATACATAAACACCAGCCTTAGAGGGCCAGGTTTTCTTAGAAATGTACACTGAAGAAAAAAACATGTAAATTCCAATTTTTCTTACCTTTCTTGCTACATCTCGAGAGAAGTAGCTATAAGGAACAAATTTAAGATTACACTTGTCTCCTGTCTTGTGATTTATAATATCAATTTCACCAGACTGGAAAGTGAAAAGAATCATGGATTAGTTTTATGAAGACTGTATGACCTGAATATCTGCCAACACCCACACGTTCTAATTCTTGATCGTTTGGTCTTACATTCTAGCACTCCCTTGCTTAAGCCTGGTTCTCTGCCAGCCTTAGGGATGCTGTGGAATCTTTTTTTTTTTTT
>NW_012267333.1:2425885-2430076 GCF_000151885.1 Dipodomys ordii | reverse complement strand
GCTCCGGGCCCCGCAGGCTGCGGATCCAGGGCGACCAAACCGCAGGTGCCGCGGGGAAGCCGCCGCCCGCCTCTGGCCCGAGGAGAACGGAGCTCGCCCGGGCAAAACGTGGGGGCCATTACCATCACCGGCCCCGCGTCTTCTCAGGAGCGCGTTTCACCAGCAAGCTGACAAAAGCCACTGCCGAAACCCGGGATCGAACCAGGGACCTTTAGATCTTCAGTCTAACGCTCTCCCAACTGAGCTATTTCGGCGAGCCCGGCCGCCCTGCCTTCCCCCCTGTCCCATATAATTGTGGCCCGCGGGGCCCCTGGGCCGACCCGACCCGCTGGGGAGATGCGACGGGGCGCGGCCCTGCGGACGGACGGACGGACGGACGGCAGCTGCGGGACCCCCCCCTCCAGCCCCCGCTGTAATTGCTCTGCAGCCCGCGTCTGCTTTTCATGATGACGCTTCCGTGGTGACTCCGTGGTGTCCTCGTGCGGAAACTGGATCGGATGCGCTGTATACATGTCTGTAGTCAGACTCGTTTAAAACGAGTGGGAAATGGAGAGGTCCATAAGGTCCAAGTGCCGCAGACGCCTCCCTGGTGCGGTTCACACGCACACCGAAAGTTCCGTTTAAAAGCGCACACACCCTTTTTGAACCAATGCACCGGGCAGGCTTGGAGGGGAGCCTGAGGCCGAGGCCAGGGCCGCCCCCCAGGAACACAGAGGCGGCCTGAGACCTTGAAACCCCTCGGCCACCGCGTCCCCACTGCCAACCCACCCTTCCCAGCCTTCCCTCTGGGGCGTGGGGAACCTCAGCCCCGCTGAAGGACACTGGGTGGCCCTGGGTCGCCCTTCCCAAGCTGCACTCCAGAATAAAGCACGTCGGCCGCTTTCTTGATTCTGATGCCCTCGTGACTCAGTTTCCCGACACAGTCTGCCTGAGTTTGATCTGCAGCCCTGAAAAGAGAAAAAAAACAAAAAACAAAATGGGCATGTGGCTGGAGTGGTAGAGCTTCAGTGGATGGCACCCCAGTTCCACCGAAGAAAAATCAGCACAGGAAGACCATTCGTCAAGTCTTCTGCCATTGTGTTCTGTTGTTGTGAATCTGAGATGGGTACCTGATGCTTTCTCATTCCTTGGCTGGTGTTCTACCAACTGAGCCATGCCTCCAACCCCTGGGATTGGTTATTTCTTTTCGTTCTTTTATTTGTCAAGTCTTCACATGTAGACTTTTGATATTATCCCCTTTGTCTACGTGAATATACCATCTTTACTAAAGCATCCATTTGCTAAGCGTAATATTACAAATATACCTTAGTTGTCTCTTTTCTTTTTCGTTTTTAACGGTGTACAGTTGAGAAGGAGGCCTGCCTGATATACAAAGGCCTCTTTCAAACTCTAAGAAGCCACCTGTGGTTTCATAATACCCTTAGCAGGCTGATTCTATTCCACCTCTGCCTCTCATTGCATAACTACACATTTGTTCAAGTAAAAAAAAAAAGTCTTAACAATTCCATAAGACAGAATAATTCAGCATTCACTCAATTCATACATAGGGAGAGAACATAGACATAACTTGCAAAGAATCTATTCAGAACATATTGGTTCAGAACTATAAAACAATGGATGTAAAGTGGAGAATCATTCCAAATTGTACTTCTTGAGAGGTTAAGGAAAGAGTGTATCTGAGGTGAGCAGTACAGGGCTGCTGGGCCTAAACTCACTTGTTTAGCTCAGATTTCACTTTTTTTTTTTCTTTTCCCAGGTAGTAGGAAAAAATCCTAAACTGCTCCCCTCCCCAACAGGACACCCTCCCAGCCCATCCAGTGGACACTGCCTAATCCCTGGTTAATATGATGGGTTTCACTAGGTTATATAATATAGCATGGCTGTTTCTATGATATGTAATTAATCTAGGTGGGCCTGACCTAGTTCAGGTGCCTGGTTAAAGCTGGGGAGTTGTGGTAGTGAAGACAGACAGATGACACTTAAAACACACACTCCTGGTGTTTCTGTGAAGGGATTTCTAGAGTTGATTGGATCATGAGGGCTCTGACTCAAACAGTGGTTGTAATGGTGGATAGGTAGGTGGAAAGGCTGTGAGACTGGGAGGTGAGGTCTAACTGGAAGAAATGGGTCCCAGGGGGCGAGCCTTTGAATGGCTCCTTCCTGTGACTCCTCTCTTCTTTGTGAGCAGCTTTGCCTCACCTCCAGCCCAAAGCAACGGAGCCAGCCAAGCATGGATGGAAGCCAAACTAAGCTGTGTCTCTCAGGAATATGTCCCAGTGAGCAAAAATCTGGCTAAAACAGGTTTTCTCCAACTGGTAGCACAAAGGATTCAAAGATTCAAAAATATAAGGATGTGATGTAGACTCACTGGCTTGAAAATTGCAACCACATAACAAGAGCTTCTAGGAGTTGATTGAGAGTGGCTACTTTAGCCCACAGCCACCATCAAAACCAGTCCTCAGTCCTACAATTGCAAGAAAGTGAAGGATACCAGTGGCTCCAGGTGAGCAATCATCCTGGGTGACTCTTAGATACCCTGAGCAGAGAGAACCCTGCCACACCGTGTAGGATTCTCACACTGTGAGCTAATAAACGGGGTTTCAAACCACAAAGGTCGTGCGTGGTAATGAAGTTGTAGCAGACTTGTCACAGGTATGTATAGATAGATGATAAAGAGTACATTTTAATCCTGGTCACTTACTTGTCTATAATTTTGCACAAGTCAGTTCCTTCTTATACATATTGCACCAAATAGTGCAGTTATTGCATATGTAATTATACTAGGTCTTGCTCTAGTGAAATCAGAATCTTAGCATATAAGGTAGGAGAGAGAGAGAGAGAAAGAAAGAAAGAATTGTGTGTGTGTGTGTGTGTGTGTGTGTGTGCGCGCGTGCATGTGCGCCAATCCTGAGGCTTGAACTCAGGGCCTGGGCACTATCCTTCAGCTACTTTTGTTCAAGGCTAATACTCTCCCACTTGAATCGCAGCTCCACTTCCAGTTTTTTGGTAACTAATTGGAGATAAGTCTCATGGACTCTTCTGTACCCACGCTGGCTTTAAACTATGACCCTCAGATCTCAGCCTCTTGAGTAGCTAGGATTACAGGCATGAGCCACCTGGCTAGAATAATTTTCTAATATTGGCCAGGTGATTATAATCTAATTTCATTCAGTCTCCCATTCTCAGTGTTTACACAAATAAGACCCATTTTTTTAGGCTGTGTATTTATATTTTCTACAGACCCATCCAACCCAGCATGTACAAAAATGAACTTATTTTTCCCTTCTAAATTTGTTTATCTTCCTACTACCTTCCATCTGTTTCCCAAGCCAGAAAACTGACAAATGTCTTCCTTTCTTCCTCTGCTCTCCATTCATAATCATACCCAAGTGCTCTTTGTTCTACTTCAGTAGTTCTGGAATTCTGAAAACATCTCAAATCTTCTCATCTGGTGTCCTTATCTAAAAATCCATCTCCACATATCTAAAAATCAATTCCCACTGGCGCCCACCATCCTACTTTAAAACCCTTCACAGGTAAAAAAGGTATTGCCAGGTGCCAGTGGCCTATAATTCTAGCTCCTATTCTATTCTGGAGGCTGAGATCTGAGGAACACAGTTGGAAGCTAGCCCAGGCAGAAAAATCCCCTTGAGACTATTTTTTTTTGTCAGTCATGGGGCTTGAACTCTGGGCTTGGGTGCTGCTCCTCAGCTCTTCAGCTCAAGGCAAGCACTCTACCACTTGAGGCACAGCGCCACTTCCAGTTTTCTAGTGATTTATTGGAGATAGGAGTCTCAAGGTCTTTCCTGCCTAGGCTAGTTTTGAATTGAGATCCTCAGATCTCAGCCTCCTGAGTAGCTAGGATTACAGGCGTAAGCCACCAGCGCCCAGCTCCGTGAGACTCTTATCTCCATTTGACCACTCAAAAATAGAAGAGTGGAGCTGAGGCTCAAAATGATAGAGTACTAGCATTGAGCAAAAGAGCTCAGGGACAGCTCCAGGGCACTGAATTCTAGCCCCAGGACTGACAAAAACAAAACAAACAAGGCATCTCTAAATGGAATGTAAAACCTTCAATAGCTTGCTCTATCTTTCACAAGCATACAAAATCTCAGTGTTCTTTTCTTGACTGGCATCCAAATCCAAAGCGTGCCCGGCTCGGACCAGTTTTGTTTTTAAAAAGTATACATT
>NW_012267333.1:2387628-2412255 GCF_000151885.1 Dipodomys ordii | reverse complement strand
CCATGCTGTAGAATCTTTTGTAACTTTTGTCATTTCAGGTTGGGATTAATACCACTTGCTTTATGTGTCACATGGTAGGTGGCAGGATTTGACCTGAATATATAATGGAATTCACATAATAATTTACCTTCCCATGCAATCCCTCAAAAGAGCACCCTTCCTGAACTCCTCTGCTTAAATCAAAGTACACATAGTTTCAAGGTTATATATGACAGGGCTTTCTAGACTTTATTCATTTTTTTTTTTTGCCTCCTTTCTATCCTCTGAATTCCAGACTGCTCTTGAAAGATCCAGCTTAATTCCTCCATCTAGTATGAAGCTCTTCCTGACTGCTCAGAAGATAGCATTCTCTTTTTCTGAATTTACTACAACCATTGTCTTAAAGGCAATCTTAACAGTTACAAGTCTTAGAGTGAGAATGAGCAAAAATGCCCCAATGAAAGCATTCTTGTACATGCTAATGGAATTCTTTTAAAAAAACCTTAGTACTTCCCTTATTCTAGTTTATTTTGTCACATACTTTAACCCTGGTACCTAGTGCACCATCTGGCAATAGATGTTTCATGAACAAGGAAGGATTAAGAGTGGAAGTCATGCCAAGGGTGAAAGTAGGCTCAAGCAGAATGCCATGTTCATTAATTTAGTTAATTAGCTAAATAATTAAAAACATTTTTTTTCCTGGTACCAAGGCTTGAACTCATTCTTCTACTTGCTCAGCTTTCTTGTTCATGCTGGTGCTCTACCACTGAACTTTGCCTCCAGCCCTACTTTTTGCTGGTTAATTGGAGAAGTTTTCAGTTTGGGTTGGTTTCAAATCATGACCTGCTAGACCCCAGCTTCCTGAGTAGCTACAATTACAGGTGCCCAGCTAAGTGCTGTTTATTAAGTCTTTATTCTTTGTACTGCCTAATATAGTCCTAGTTGTCACTGATGAATGTTAATTTTGGCCACTTTTAAGTAATTATTTGTGATACAAAAGCTTGGAGACGTGACGGTAGGGCTATAAGTGAAGCAGCAGCAACATTCCGAGGCCAGTTCCTCTGTCTTAAAAGCAGACATTATATGAAGAAGTGTTCTGAATTTCAGAAGCACGTGGGTAACTTTGCTCACCTGATCTATCCACAACTTGCCCACGATAATGTTATGCACTGTTGTGGTCACTTTTTTCCAAGTGTAGTGGTGCCCAGTTGCATGGAAAATACAGTGGATGGTACCTAAACACCGAGAGGTATACAAATTAGGCCATACCAGAAAAACAGAGCTATACAGACTAAAATTAAGAATGGAAAAAAAAATGTACATATCTTTCTTAAATGTTGGAAGCATTGAATTTTTTTCTTCTCTTGATTTTTTTTTGGCAGTTATGAGTTTTGAACTCAGGGTCTGGGCACTGTTCCTGAGCTTTTTTTGCTCAAGGCTAGTGCTCTACCACTTGAGCCGCAGAGCCTCTCCTGGCCTATTCTGTTTACATGGTACTGAGGAATGGAACCCAGGGCTTTATGCATACTAGGCAAACACTTTACCACAGAGCCACATTCCCAGCCCCTCTTGATTTTTAAATGTATTAATAACATATAGCTGAATAATGATAAACACTAACAGCTGATATCTCTTAGCTAGGGAACTAGATCTCCCAAAACCAATTGCAAAATATATGCATAGGAACAAGTCAAACATGTCCTAATGAGAAAAAAAGTGAAACTCCATTATAAAAAGGGCACATGGTTAATCATTATGGTGGCCAGGACTTGCTATTAATAACTAACTAGCTGTGTGACCTTAAAGAAATCACTTATCCACAGCCTTTAGTAGTTAAAATAGAGGCGTGGACAAACCAAAGCTTTGGAATTATAGCTGGATTCAGTCCTGGCACTATCACTTGTTAATATATTGTATATTAAGGAATTTTATCCAGTCTTTGTTCATATCTTCCACAAGAGAACCTTTAAACCCCTATCATTCTCAAGGAATAGGAAGCATCTGTTATCCAGTAGGCCTGATACTCTGTATTGGTAAGATTGATAAGATGACTCCAGGCAAGCCTCTGATAGCTACACCAATGAGGAAACTCAGGTAGAAGGCAGTCCAGGCCAAAAACATCAACCATGTGATAAGAAAGTCAGGGCTAGGAGTCATTTGGTATCAGCCCAACTCCCTAACTTCCAAAAGGAAGACTGGATATTGAATTTAATCATATGGAAAATAATTCGGTCAATGAACCCCCAATAAAAGCCCTGGAAACCAAACTAGTGGACATGTCAGCATGAAGAGAGGGTGATGTGCCCTGCTCGTAGGGAGAAGATAAGTAAGCTCTGTGAACAGGACCCTCCCAGACAACACCGTATGGCTCTCTTCATTTAAGTAACTTTGATTTGGTAAAACCGTAAGTATAGCACTTCCCAGAGTCCTATGAGTCATTCTAATAAGTTATCAAATATGAAGGAGTTGTGTGAGCTCCCAAACTAGTTGGTCCAAAGCATGAGTGGCCTAGGTAATCCCAAATTTGTGGTCTGTATCTGAAGCAAGGACAGTTTTGTTGGAGACTGTGTGCTTCATGTATACAGTGTGCAGAAACTCTGGTTGTTAGCATCAGAATTGCATTACAGTATTCAACCCTATTTTAAATTCCCAAGGCCTTGGTTTTATTTTCTGTAGACTTGGGTAATGTTGATTTGCCCAGTAAAATGCTCCAAATATAATATGTGCCCATTGATATAGGTTCCTGATCCAATGATTTGATGTCAAATCATTACCAAACCCAAATCAGTACTTTGACCATAGGTAACTGAGGATTCAAAATAATGTATGTACATGTCTATATTTACAAATAAATAGTAGGTAATCTGATCAACTGTATTTTTTTTTTTAATTTTGTCAGTTGTAGGGCTTGAACTCTGGGCCTGGACGCTGTCCCTCAGCTCTTCAGCTCAAGGCTGGTGCTCTACCAGTTGAGCCACAGTGCCACTTGATCAACTGTATTAACAAAATAACTAAGTTTCCTCTGTAAGCACTAGTGAAAAGAACACAGACTTGCTGTGGATTAGGAGAGTGAGTCTTTACTTTCTTGTAGAAAAGATTCAAATAACTCTGGTAGATTGGCTGGTGACAACAATGATGGCAATAACATTAGTGATAAATGCAACTCTGCCATAAACCAGGCTCTGTGCTACATTTTCCTCACTCATTATCTCAGTTAATCATCACAAACACCTTCAAAATATTTGCCTAAATACATCGTTAATCTCTTATCAATAGCTCTTCCTCTACCCCCACCTCTCAGATCTATGAGCTCAGTATTATTCTGACACCAAAGCCAGACAACTGCAAGAAAAGACATTTGAAGAAAATAAAACCACAGGATCAATATTCCTTATGAAAAATTACACATGAATCCCCAACAAAGCGTTAGGAAACAAAACTGATAGCTGAGAAATTCAACCACCTCCCCAAAGCTGGATAGCGAGGTGTAAGGTTTAGTGCCCCAATCAGAACTGATCCAGCAACTTCCTCTACCATGACAGAAAACCTCTCACTCCTCCCTCCTAGGGATGGTGGTCTTACCGAGGGGCATAATGGAGAGATATTTGCCCCGAAACTTGCTGGTGATTTTGATTTCCTGACGTAATGTCCAGCCATTTCTGGATTCCGCATGGTGCGCAGCAGCAGGGGGGTGATGACTCACCTGGAAGGCATCAGGTCTAAAGTGAGCAGGCAGAAAGGACAGGGAAAAGACATTCCCTATTAACTAGTGATAAACACCCAACGTTTCCTTTGACATTATACCGGCAATCGGAGGTAAATAGCAGGGCCTGCAGAATAGACTCTCAGATAGGGATGACAGGACTGACATATCCTTCAATTCCCTCTGGAGGATCAACCAAAACCTCATTCCTGTCCTCAGAAAGGAAACGTGTTATGGTGGTGGTGCTCTGGTACCTGCTCACAAAGGGATCGGTACCCATTCTCCTCTAGCCGGTCCAGCTCAAAGGTCTCCCCGAGGAGTGGGTTGAATGGCTTGCTGGTTCGGAAGACAGTAGTAGAGTAGGAGGACACGGTGAAAGCCGCAACATAGCAGAGCTGCTCCAGAGAGTTCTCACATTTTGCGGCTCGGTCTAACAACTCATGGTATTCCAGGTCTTCAGTAAGGCGCTGAAGCATGGACAAGGGCTCATTAAAGTTCACCTGTAAGGGAAAGAAGAGCTGTCAAACATTTTTCCAGACATTTATATCAGACAGTTCACGTACTCTGCAGGTAGAGAAACAGCTACTGAGAGCTGAGTTGATAAAAACAAATCACTGGCCTCTCTCAGAGGCTAAATAAGGAAACAAATGAATGAGTATTTAAATGGAAGGAAGCAGCAACTCGTTATACAGCTTAGTGGAGAGCTGAGCAGCCACAAGAAAACCCAGAAATGAAGAACAGCAGGAGGCCATAGGGAAGAAAAAAGAAATGCAGAAGCACTGCCACAGCCAGAGGCTGAGGAGATCTGGACAAAACTCAAATCATGTGAAAGAGGAAGACAGTCCACTGAAAACTAGATCCACTCAGATGCTGCCAGAAAACTGCCCAAGGGGAGAAATACTCTTCCTCCCAGCTCTGATCTCCTACCAGTGTCTTGTACTAATGGAGCCCAGCCAGACTCCAACAGACACACAAACCTGAAAAACAGCCCAGAGAGCTCAGCTTTCCAGTGATGCAGGAAGGACAAAGCCAGGGAAGGGTGAGTACTTGATTTGCAGATGAAAAGTATAGGACTGTACAATTCTTTTTTTCTTTTTTGTCGGTCGTAGGGCTTGAACTCTGGGCCTGGGCGCTGTCCCTCAGTTCTTCAGCTCAAGGCTAGCACTCTACCACTTGAGCCACAGTGCCACTTCCTGTTTTTTGGTGGTTTATTGGAGGTAAGAGTTTCATGGACTTTCCTGCCCAGGCTGGCTTTGAACTGCAATCCTCAGATCTCAGCCTCCTGAGTAGCTAGGATTACAGGCGTGAGCCACCAGCGCCCGGCTAGAACTGTACAATCTTAATGGCAGTATCATTAAGGAAGTAAGGCAGGATGGAAAGGTCCCTAGGCCCAGAAGACCCATGTCTAATTGGAAACTGCATTTCCCAAGACTGTGAAGACCTGCTCACCTACCTGCCCACTACTTCCTTGAAGGCATCTAATACTCCAGGCAAGTGGGTCTAATGCACAGCCTTTTCTTGTCAGTAGTTTAACACACACACACACACACACACACACACACACACACACACACACTCCTTTGCTGTACTGAAGGCCCTGAACACAATAAGCAAACACTGTACTACTGAGCTATAATCCCAACCCAAGTCAAACATTAAAAAAAAAAACCCACAAATCCCACATACCTTAATTGTTTTCCATGAGCAATAAGATACAAATCCTATCCATGAGGAATGAAGTCTATGAAGAGGCAGAAATCATATACTGGTCCTTATGCCCCAAGAAGATAGGGAAAATGTTTTTGTACTTCTGCCTGTCAAATAATGGCTATTGACAGAACCTTATGGGGAAGGGATACCCCTTCCCCATTTTCCTTCAGCTAGCTATGCCCGTATATAAATTCTAGCCACAGAGATTTAAGAGATTAATGGATTATGCAATTTCCAGGAAGCAGCCTTAAAAGACAGCCTGCTCGGCTTCTTTCTCCATCTTGCAGCTGACTGCAATGTGACCTTGATGGCTCACACTGCAGCAATCAGGGTGCACCTAAGAATGGAGGCCACCTAGCAGCAGAGTGACAGGGCAGAAGGAAGCCTGAGCCTGACTCTGTGGAGTAGTATCTTTGGACAACTGACTTCCGGAGTTTAACAGAAGAATGAGTTAAGTCAGGATCTGTGTAAGGCCAGGCTTCACCAGCTTTTCTGCAAAGGGCTTTCAGAGCGCGTGGTCTGTCACACCACACAACACTTGTTGCAACATGGCAGCAGCCACAAACAAGATCTAAATGAGGGCGCTAGGAAGGTGGCTCAGTGGTAGAGTGCTTGCCTTGCATGCATGAGGCCCTGGGTTTGATTCTTCAGCACCACATAAACAGAAAAAGCTGGAAGTGGTGCTGTGGCTCAAGTGGTAGAGCACTAGCCCTGAGCTGAAGAGCTGAGGGACAGCACTCAGGCCAAGAGTTCAAGCCCAATGACCCACAAAAACCAAGACTCCAGATCTCAAAGCCCTCCTACAACTTAGCCCCATAACTGACAAAACAAAAAATCTAAATGAATGAGTATTGTGTTCCAATAAAACTTTATGGACTTTAATCTCATGAAGTATCTTACTCGCTTTCCTCCATTTCAACCATTTAAAAGAAAACATCCTTGGCTTGTGGACTGCATAGTCTGCTGCCAGATTTGGCTCAAGGGCTTTAGTTTGCTACTTTGGTCCAAAGCAATATATTTTAGACTTATAAGTTGAACCTGTATCCACTGGTACCTTGGGCAAAGAGGAGACACCTAATTTACACTTGTAGAATGAATAAGCAAATTAAATACACTGTGCAGTCTAACATGATAGAGCACAAAGGAGAAATAACTCATCCTGTATTGGACAGGTTTACTGGAAAGCAACATTGTACATGAATTCAGAAGAAAAGGGTTTTAGCCACAGCAAAAGAAGTCATAAGGACTGACAGGAAACAGACAGAAGGAAAAAGGGGAGGAAAAAAAAGAGGGAAGGAGGGAGGGAGGGAAGGAGGGAAGAAGGTAAACAGAAAGCAGGCAGGAAAGAAGGAAGGGATTCAAGCAGAAAGAGCAGAGTATGTAAATGCTCTTAAGGAAAAGACAAGATATCTCTGAGTACCTGACAACAGTCCTACTGAGCAGAACACTGGATATATATGGCATGTGGAAGAAGTACCATACCAAACCCACAAAGGAATCTGGACTATGTTCAAAGCAACAAGGATCCAGCAAAGGGATGACTTAAATTGAGGAATGACATGACCACACCTCTAATTTTAAATAGGTCATTCTGGCAGCAGTGTGGACAGAATGAAGAAAACAGGACTGGAAGCAAAGAGATCAGCCTAAACTCCATCTTCATTCACAATGGAGACAGTCCTTATCTTCCTGGTTGGAATGCACTGTTTTTGCTTCTCTGTTCTCTAAACATTTGTATGTATAGCACTTCCCACAACACTAATACTAAAATAGTGTTGGCTGTCTGTGTTCATGGCTCTTTTAAATTGTATGCTTCTTGAAAATGGGACAATGATGTATTTATTTGGCATGCCTCAGCCCTTGCTGAGCCCTTGCTCATAAATGTTACTGAACATACGCATCTGATTCCACGTGATATGGAAGTAATACTGAATCCACAGCCAAAACTAAACCAGCTTGTTTAAGAGTTTATGACTATAAAAATAATTAAAGACCATGATCAAAACTGCCACTTAAGTGGGCCAGGCTCTCACAATGGTACTCTTCTCACAGAGGCTGAGAGGATCTCACCGGCATGGGGATCTTGGAGAGTTCTTTTCCGATGCAATTCTTCATGATGCTCCATAAGTTGAGACTATAGTTCGGCTTATATGGTATTCTTGTTCTCTTTTCCTTTTTGGTCTCCTCCAGCTGATGCTTGTACTGAGAGCAAACACAAAGCTATTCAATCAGCCACAAAGAACAGAAAATCCACTATTTGCCACCTTCCCTTCCCCCATGCTAAAAATGCTGTTTGTCTTAGCATTTCACAAACAAACCTTGGGAATCCCACCCAATGCCCAGATTTCTATAACTTCCACAGAATAGATACCTGTTCATCAAGGCTGATGTCACTACTGGCCCCGCTGATGTTGCTGCCAGTACGTCTGTGTGGATGGGAAGCACAAGAGAATTAGAACAAAGGCCAAAATTACAGTTTTGCCGTCAATGGTTATTTACAAGGCAGAATATCAAAGCATATTTTTTTCTCTTTCTCTTTTTGGTCTGTCCTGGGTCTTCAACTCAGAGCCTGGCACTGTGACTGAGCTCTTTGCTCAAGACTAGCACTTTACCTCTACTTCTAGCTTTTTGGTGGCTAAATGGGGGTACAAATCTCATAGACTTTGCTACCCCGGCTGGTTTAGAATGACAATCCTCAGATCTTGGCCTCCTGAGTAGCTAGGATTACAGGCGTGAGCCATAGGTACCCAGCTAGTTTCTAAACTTTTGATGATCTGTGATGTTCATTTCCTTCAACAGACTAGGACAACTTACTTGTGGCCCAAATTTTCAGGCATGGTGATGATCTCAGGTGCATCAAAAAATTCATTCTCATCATCTTCATCACTCATGTCCCCCTTACCAGAGCAGCACTGATCTACAACAAGAAAAATGGTTTTTGTTTTCTCTGGTTATATTTACCAAATGCCTGGTACAGATGGTTCTTTTAAATACTAATCACAAGGTACCAAATGGTAAAGCAGTGGTAAACCGGAAGAAATAAATGGTTCAAACTGCACTTTACATTAGTCATTAGTTGTGGAGAATTTGGAGTTCTAGCAACTAGCTGGTTACTATCAGAATGAGCTATGCAAGAATCCATCTCTTACCTTTCACAGATCCAGCACTGCCAGGAGTGTTTGCTGGCAGCACTGTGGCTCCCCGAAAGGCCCTCTCCAGGTGATTGTGCTGCTTTGCCAGCTGCTCCAGGGTCTCTTCCAATCGGATACGCTGGTCTCTTTCATACTGCAATGACTTCTGCCACTTTTTGCTATGGGTCTGGGCTAACATGAGAAAATCCCTGCAGGCCTATAGAGACAAAGTGTTAACTGTATCACTCCAACTAGGCAGAGATTCCCCTCTGGCCTCCATAAGCTCATTAAGTAACTTTATTCTAGAAAGTTCTGTGGGCACATGACAGTGAAGACTTTTCCTATTACTCCACAAAATCAGGGAAAAGTCACTTTGTGCTGCAATCAAGGTCAAACAGAGTAAACATAGTTGTCAGAGTTCTCATATATTTTCCTGGTCATGAGGACCAAACAAATGCCAAGTGAGCAGTAAACCCAGGCAAGGTACTTGTGGTACAATCACAAAGGGCAGGTATCTGAACACCAGAAGTGATCTGACTGAGACAAAAATGAGAAAAAGTACAGGATAACTGCTTTCGATAAACTCTTGACTAAGCTCAAAGCCGAGGAATTTAGACAGCAAGAGTAGAGAATCTGCACTGAATTAGATTCAGGAAAACATTTTTCTTTTATTTTGATCACTAAGAAAAACATCTGACCTTAAAAATTTGAAGCTTACTTGAGGGACCAGAGAAAGGATCTGGAGACAAAACACAAATCTTATCATCTCAATCACAATCCCTTTTCTAGCTCTTCCCTAAGATTAGAACCAAGTTCTGCTTACTGGTTATGAATACACAGAGCTCTTCCTGGTATGCACACCACCTGCCCTGTATCCCCCCTCTCCAGGCAGATATACTGGACCCCGACCCTGCAATGAAGGCATTGGCAGAGAAGCTTACTGTTTTGGGGACACACAGATTTTTTTTTTTTGGGTCGGTCGTGGGGCCTGAACTCTGGGCCTGGGTAATGTCCCTCAGCTCTTCAGCTCAAGGCGAGCGCTCTACCACTTGAGCTACAGCGTCCGGTTTTCTGGTGGTTTATTGGAGATAGGACTCTCACGGTCTCTCCTGCCTGGGCTGGCTTTGAACCGCGATCCTCAGATCTCAGCCTCCTGAGTAGCTAGGATTACAGGCGTGAGCCACCAGTGCCCCACTGTTTTATTTTTTTTGTTTTGGGTCCGTTCGTGGGGCCTGAACTCTGGGCCTGGGCGCTGTCCCTCAGCTCTTCAGCTCAAGGCTAGCGCTCTACCACTTGAGCCATAGCACCACTTCTGGCTTTTTTCTTTTTGCTTATGTGGTGCTGAGGAATCCAACCCAGGGCCTCATGCATGCAAGGCAAGCGCTCTGCCACTGAGCCACCTTCCCAGCCCCACACAGATTTCTTAAAGGACTACTACTTCAGCATATGCTCCTCACTCGGCCTATAGCGCACGTACCTATCCACTTTCTCTAAGAAAAATCTACAGTTAATATTTCTTCTGTGACACTTGCCCTTAGTCTTAAAAGCAGCAGTCTCTTTTCTATTTTAGTTTGCACTTAGCACACTTCAGTTTGTGACTGTCTGTCCAGATGGATCATGAGCAACATTACAGCCACATTTTATATAGCTTATTCAGATCTCTACCTCCTAACACATAATAGATCTTGATAAAGTTTACAAAATAAATACATGAAAGGAAGTGACATAAGATTGAGTCAATTTCCCATTATAGAGAAACTAAAAGGTACACAGAATGCCTACTACCATGGTGCCAACAACTGCCCACAGGTCAATGGCTAACCCAGGAATTCTAACATGTCACTCACTGAGGTTTAGACTCAATGGCTGAGAGTAATCTCAAAAGCAATGAGCTCCAAACTGAATGGACTATGTTGTCTTGATGCCTCTGCCTCTTCTATTGATTCTCCCTATGCTAAAACCAGCTCCCGGGATCTCCCAGCTGCCCAATCTAGTCATCTAAGGGGTGTCCTTTTGGTTTTGTTTCCTTCCTCATATTCAATGACCAAGATCTACGGATTACTACTACTACTATTATTATTATTTTAGTTGGTTGTGGGGCCTGAACTCTAGGCCTGGACTCTGTCCCTCAGCTCTTCAGTTCAAGGCTAGCACTCTACCACTTAAGCCACAATGCCACTTTTGGCTTTTTCTGCTTATGTGATGCTGAGGAATCGAACCCAGGGAACTATTATTGTTTTAAACTTGTACATTTCTTTCTGTTCTCCATTCCACAGGCAGTATAGAGCACATATCCACATTAAGAACTGAGCCACTGGGGCTCCACTCCATTCTCACCTTCATAATCTATATACAAAGCTTACATTAGGAACTACTGTCAAGAGTAGCTGCTTTCCATGTAAAGCAATTAGAATCACTTAGGGCTAAGAGTAAGCATTCAATTAGCTGCTACAATTATGCCTGCATCAAAACCAGTCTCATCTGCAAGCCCAGGCAGCAGCATCTGCACTCCTTCCTTCCTCTGCCTCACCTCAATCCACTTCCTTGTTCTACTTCCCAGACTGTGGAAGAGGGGGGCGGAGAATGTTGTCCACATACATACCACATCACCACTCCACAAACTCGTCTCTCTCTCATTTCCTTTAACAATATTGATTGTAATTAAATTTTAGACAATTATATGCCAGGTGCTCTGCTGAGTAATTCACATCAATTATCTAATAAAAACCTTTCAACAATACTGTGAAACGTCTACTAGTATAAAAGTCATTTACAGATAACAAACTGGGTCACATAACCCAGGCTGCCCTGGGTTATGCAGAAGATGAAGGAGGCAGTTGGGATCTAGGCCCGGACCTCTATGTTGTATTTTTTCATGGAAGCCTTTCATTGTTCCTTCAGAATTTACTTGAAGTATTATCTTCTCTAGCCCTTGTAGTCTGATTTAAATACTTCCAATGTGCTATGCTATAGCAGCCAGTGCCCACGCTATTACGGTCCTTAAGAGTATACCAGCAAGATCCATTCAAAACTGGTCCTTCATCAGATATTAAATTCTGTGAGGCCAGGGACCACAACTGCCCTCGGGGACTTCACTTGGCAGAGAGTAGAACTCCTAGGTACTCATTTAGCCAGTAAATATACTTACGGCATCCATTTATTCAATCTGGTAGAGAGAAAAGCTATCTCATAAGCAATCACAAAATTGAGTGATATGTATTCTTTCATAAAACTTTGCCAATTTATACAGGACTCTAGGCATTTACACACAATGAGACCAAAGGAAGAAACCCTTAGGAGAGGACTACAAAGGCATAACACCTATATGTAGCTGATTATATAAAATAATATTTATCCGAATGAACTGCAAGAAATGGAAACAAGAGGTTTTTTTCTTTGTTACTGTTTTCGTTTCTTTCCATCTTGTTTATCTGTCTTTGAGAGGATGAGGAGCACAGAAATAGAGGAAGAAAGGGTGAACAAATGCAGCAGTAGTATTCACTAGACATATTGAACTATACAACTTGTGGATGGGGATGGGAAGGAATGATTGTCCAAAAAGAAACATGTGCTTTACCCAACTTATGTAACTGTAGCCCAATTGTAAGTCACCTTTATAATAACAATGATTAAAAAAAAAAAAAAAAGAGCCAGGCACTGGTGGCTCATGCCTATAATCCTAGCTACTCCAGAGGCTGAGATCTGAGGATCACAGTTCAAAGCCAGCCCAGGCAGGAATGTCCATGAGATTCGTATCTCCAATTGACCACCAGAAAACTGAAAGTGGTGCTGTGGCTCAAGTGGTAGAGTGTTCACCTTGAGCTGAAGAGCTCAGGGACATCGTCTAGGTCCAGAGTTCAAGCCCTATGACCGACCAAAATGAAAGAAGAAGAAGAAAAAAAGAATTCCAGGACAGCGCCCAGGCCTTGAGTTCAAGCCCCAAGACCAACACAAAACATATTGTATATATCTGTAATAAAATGCTTTGAGAACTTAATAAAAAAAACTTTGCCCATTTAGAGCTGTGATGCATGAGCAGGCTATTTCTCTCTCTCTCTCTATCACCAGTCTCATTAAATTACCCCACTAGCCTCAAACTCAAAGTCCTCTTGCTCAGCTTACCAAGTGCTAATATTACAGGTGTGGGCCCCTAACCACAGCAGACTTAGTTTTTATTCATACCATACTTAAGGCTTAAGGGAGAACAGAGGAAGAAAACAGGAAAACAGAGCTTATCTCTGTTATGGTGTGTGTGTGCGCGTGTGTGTGTGCGTGTGTGTGTGTGTGTGTGTGTGTGTGTATTTTCATTTTTTAGTGCTGAGAAATGAACCTGGGATTATGTGCATGCTAGGCAAGGAATCTACCACTGAGCAACACCCCCAGCCCCAGAATACATCTCTGGCTTCCAAGGGATCATTCTCTTTAACACAAACTCTAAAACTTAGGACACATAAAACTTAGGGAAGAATTTCCTCAAGGAACAAAGATGAGTACATTTTCAAGAGATAGGGCCCAAATAGTTTCAGTTTTATGAATCTGATATTTTCTTTAGAAAAAATTTCATATTATAATAGGAAATAAAAGCTGTTATGGAATGAGGTGTTCACCTACCATTTATTACAAAGTAGCCTTCACTCTCAGTAGACCATTGTGTCCTTACCATTCTATTTGAAAAGTATACAGTAAGATTGTTCTATTTAAAATATTTATTATTTGGGTTGGAGGTGTAGCTCAGCTTGTAGAACGCCAGCCAATGAACAAAAGCAAGCATCAGATACCCAGTTCAAGTCCCAGGAAAGAAAAGAAAAAAAAAAAAAAGAAAATAACCAAAAATGTATTAGGATTTTTTTTTGGTATTAGGATTTCTGAAGTTATGAGGTTTTCTTAATCACAAGGGGAACAGAAAAGAAAGCAGTTAGTACAAAGTTCAACAATTTGGAGAAAAAAAACAGCTGACTAAGCCCTGAAAAGTATAGGCATCAGAACTGACTAGGGCTGGGTGCTGGATGCTCACACCTGTAATCCTACCTACTCAGAAGGCTGAGATCTGAGGATTGAGGTTCAAAGCCAGCCAAGGCAGGTAAGTGTGTTAGATTGTTTCTTTCTTTCTTTTTTTTTTTTTGGGGGGGGAGGTGTGGGGCTTGAACTTTGGGCCTGAACACTGTCCCTCAGCTCTTCAGCTCAAGGCCAGCACTCTACCACTTAAGCTTACTGCACCACTTCTGGTTTCTGATGGTTAATTGGAGGTAAGAATCTCAGACTTTTCCTGCCCAGGCTGGCTTTGAACCATGATCCTCAGATCTCAGCCTCCTGAGTAGCTAGGATTACAGGCATGAGCCACTGGAATCTAGCTTATGAGATTCTTTTTTTTTTGGGTCCGGTCGTGGGGCCTGAACTCTAGGCCTGGGTGCTGTCCCTCAGCTCTTCAGCTCAAGGCTAGCGCTCTACCACTTGAGCCACAGCACCACTCCCGGCTTTTTTTTCCTGCTTATGTGGTGCTGAGGAATCGAACCCAGGGCCTCATGCATGCAAGGCAAGCGCTGTACCACTGAGCCACCTTCCCAGCCCTAGCTTATGAGATTCTTAACTCCAATGAACAACCAGAAAACTGGAAGCTGAGCTGTGGCTCAAAGTGGTAGAGTGCTAGGCCTTGAGCAAAAGAATTCAGGGATAACACTTAGGCCCTGAGTTCAAGCTCCACAACTAACAAAAAAGAAAAGAACAAAGTGTTCAGCATGTCAGAATGTGGTATTGAAATGAAGGTATCACAACTCCAAGCAAGTAACAAAAGGGCAGAGTAAGAAAATTCTAAATCTTGGTCACAGGAAAAGTTCTTTGATCTTTTAGAGCCATGTAAAGTAAACTAGCTCTAAGCAAACATCTTACTGTCTTTCCTTAAGCAAGGGAAAATCTGGCACTAGTGAGGTAATTTCATCCCACTTAATTAGGCAAAGAGGCCTGAAAACTTTTTCTCACAGGATACTCTTCTTACTTATGAAATGTCTTTGAGTGTTTTTATAAGAAGGGAGCTACATTAACCTGCCTAGTGAGAATAAATTACCAGTAGAAGTAAAAACAGCATTGTTAAAACCATGTATTCATTTCATACCGTCAATATATCAGTAATACCAGCAATGCTTTATGTTTACCTGGAGTCTGGCACCCAAGCAGCTAAAATATACTGGAAACAAATGACAGCCACCCAAGATAGCAATCGTGAAGAGGCAGAAATACTGTTTTTTGGTTTTTTTTTTTGGTTCTTGGGGTTTAACTCTGGGCCTGGGCGCTGTCCCTCAGCTCTTCAGCTCAAGGCGAGCGCTCTACCACTTGAGCTACAGCGCCACTTCCGGTTTTCTGGTGGTTTATTGGAAATAGGAGTCTCACGGTCTCTCCTGCCCGGACTGGCTTTGAACCTCGATCCTCAGATCTCAGCCTCCTAAGTAGCTAGGATTACAGGCGTGAGCCACCAGCGCCCGGCTAAGAGGCAGAAATACTGTTGCTCCTTCTTTTTAAAGGAAAGGTGTCCAAAGTTGAGTATTTTGTCTTAGTAACGTAAATGCTTATGAGATTAAGGACTAATGATGGGACTAACTAGTTCTGTGTTATTGCTAGTTCTTAATCCTTCAGTTACTATCTTGCATGCCAGAATCTATTAGCCAAGTAGGAGGAGGACCCCAACATGAAGCTAAAGAACATGACACTGAAAAGGACCTACAGTGATCTTTTGCTGAAAGATTAAACTAGGTAAAAGTAAGCAAATGAAGAAGACATCCTAAAGAGGTTGATGGACTCAACAATTATGATCAGCAGATACCCTGCTGGTGAGAAGCAGGGCTGGACCCCTGGACTCCTAACAAACTTCCAGGCTATAAACAATGTCCTCCTGATCAATTGAGCAGAGCACTAAAGTCATTCCATCTTCACAAGCCTTTTCTATTTCATGAAACAAACAATGTAACTTAAAGCCCTTGAGCACTGAAGCAGGACCTAATGTTCTGGGCTTTATCAATTACAATCCAGCTTTGGGGTAAGAATTATGTTTCACAGAGGGAAAGAATCAAAAAGAACAGAGACACCATCTGCACTCACATTGATCATGGCATTGGATGTTATCCTAAAGAGTGTGGCTCTTTCGTTGACCTGTTTGATCTTTTCATTGCTCTCAGCAGGCAACTTCAGGGATTCCAGCTCACTGAGGGAACGCTGCAGGGCTGTGCCATGCTTAGCTATCAAGTCATTGCATGTGCTCAGGTCTTCTACTTTGCTGGAGAGGGTTCGGAGGGTATTCTGCAGCTCGGTCTTGTCAGTTTGTGAGACAGACTCTTCATCTCCTGATTCATCTGCAGGAATACAAAGGGTAAGTTATAGGACGACTCCAGGGCCAGGACTCAAGAGTTGGAACCCTACCTACTCTGTCCACAAGCCAACTGACACTGTTCTTGCTGGGCCTTTTGAGTGACTGCAGGCCTGTCATGACCACACAATTTCCCTGCAATGTGGTACATTGACTACCTGCACCAGAAATATCTGGAGTGCTTCTTAAAGGTGCAAAGTTGCTGGTTCTACTCCCAGAGACATTGATTGGTTCAGCTGGTATGAGACAGGGCCTGGGAATCTGTATTTCTAATAAGCTGCTCAGGTATTCCAAAAGTTGAAGTTTGAGAACTACTGGCTTGGTAGGTATGATGAAGAATGGCTCTTGGAATTAGGAACTGTATTATTGAGACTTTAAACGTTACCTTGAGAGTTCCAGATAGTTCAGATAATTATTATGACAATCTACCATTCTCGCCGGGCGCTGGTGGCTCACGCCTGTAATCCTAGCTACTCAGGAGGCTGAGATCTAAGGATCGTGGTTCAAAGCCACCCCGGGCAGGAGAGACCGTGAGACTCCTATCTCCAATAAACCACCAGAAAACCAGAAGTGGTGCTGTAGCTCAAGTGGTAGAGCACTCGCCTTGAGCTGAAGAGCTGAGGGACAGCGCCCAGGCCCAGAGTTCAAGCCCCACGACCAACAAAAAAAAAAAAAAAAGAAAATCTACCATTCTCTGTCTGGTGATAAGTGAGCCCTCTGAAAAATGGGTTGTGAATCAGAATCTACTTCTGTGACCAAGTCCATGTCATTAAAAGTTTAATCTATTTATTTTTATAAGTTTTTTAACTTATTTTTTTTTTTGTCGGTCGTGGGGCTTGACCCCTGGGCCTGAGCGCTTTTCTCAGCTCTTCAGCTCAAGGCTAGCGCTCTACCACTTGAGCCACAGCGCCACTTCTGGCTTTTTTCTTTATGCTTATGTGGTGCTGAGGAATCGAACCCAGGGCCTCATGCATGTGAGGCAAGCACTCTACCATTGAGCCAACTTCCCAGCCCCTATTTTTATAAGTTTTTTATTGTGAAAATACTGTACAGAGAGGTTACAGTTACATGAACAAAGTAATGAGTACATGTCTTTTTTTTTGGGGGGGGTCCAGTCGTGGGGCCTGAACTCTGGGCCTGGGCGCTGTCCCTCAGCTCTTCAGCTCAAGGCTAGCACTCTACCACTTGAGCCACAGCACCACTTCCAGCTTTTTTCTTTTTGCTTATGAGGTGCTGAGCCTCATGCATGCAAGGCAAGCACTCTACCACTGAGCCACCTTCCCAGCCCCAATGAATACATGTCTTTTCAAGCATTGTTGCCTTCTCCTTTGTTTTTTTCCTACCATCCCTTCCCTCCCAACTCCACAACTGTACTCCCCCCCACCTAAATTGTAAAGTTCGTTTTTCAACATAGTGTCTTGTACATCTCATTGTTACAATGGGTCAAACTGTATCCCTATCTAAACATTTTGTTTTTTCCCTTCCCCTCCCTCAATTATACTGACCTCAAATACAGTGAAAACAAATATGTGAGAGATAAACATACAAAGCAAAAAAAAAATCACATGGTACCTTATAAATATGTTAGAACAATAGCAAGAATGAAAAAACCACTTGTGTCCCTATCTTGGGGTTCATTTCACTTAACTTCATCTTAAAAAAATGGTCATATATAGCTTTTGACCTTTTCTGCTTGTCCCAGACATATATTAGTTATTACAGATAAGGGAAACCATGGGACCTATGTTTCTTTGGGCCTGGCTTACTTCACTTAATATAATTTTTTCCAAATCTTTCCATTTCCTAACAAATGGGGGAATGCCATTCTTCTGATGGCAGCACAGAATTCCATTGTACGTATGTGTGTGTATATGTATATAACATTTTCTTTTTTTTCTTTTTTTTGGGGGTCCATTCGTGGGGCCTGAACTCTGGGCCTGGGCAGTCCCTCAGCTCTTCAGCTCAAGACTAGTGCTCTACCACTTGAGCCACAGTGCTACTTCTGGCTTTTTTTTTTGCTTATGTAGTGCTGAGGAATCGAACCCAGGGCCTCATTCATGCAAGGAAAGCGCTCTACCACTGAGCCACCTTCCCAGTCCCTATACCACATTTTCTTGACCCATTCATCTACTGAGGGGCATCTGGGTTGGTTTCATATCTTAGCTATGGTAAATAATGCTGAATATATACAGTGGTGCTGGTAGTTTTAGTATGGTCTTGTTTGTGATCATTTGGGTAAATGCCCAAAAGTAGGACTGCTGGGTCAAAGGGGAGCTCTATGTGGAGTCTTTTGAGGAACCTCCATACTGCTTTGCAAAGTGGTTGAACAAGTTTACACTCCCACCAACAATGTAGTAGGGTTCCCTTCTGGCCACATCCCCTCCAGCATCTGTTGTTATTAGAGTTCTTGATTATAGCCATTCTAACTGGGGTGAGATGGAATCTCAATGTTGTTTTGATTTGCATTTCTTTTATGGCTAGCGAGCTTGAGCATTTCTTCATGTGTCTATTGGCCATTCTTATTTCCTCTTCAGAGAAGTAAGTTTAATCAATTTATCTTCTCAAGGACAGCTCAAGAATTTCATGATGAAGAACTCATTTGACAATAGCACCAGTATAAAAGCAATACAAAGTCTTATATAAACTACTACTCCAATAGCAAGTGGGAAGCTGTGCTGTGAGAGCTATGCTCTATCACTTTATACTCAACACTTTCTAAAAGTGCTCTATGAAGTGCTTTCCTAGCAGTGCCATGGAGCTAATACCAGCACCAAAATTAAAATAAAAGAAGTAAGAAAAGATATGCCCTATCTGTGAAAGAGAGAGACAGGATCAGGGTCAAAATATAACCTGTAACTGAAAAGTTCACAAAACAGAGAATTTTCTTTTCATTGCTTAATAGACATTAAATACAATATGGGGAATGACAAGAAGAAAAGCGACAGCAAAGTCAATCAGTGACCCTAGCCCACTCTAAAAGAAAAAAAGCTAGTATGAAGACACTATGGGCAAATCTTACCATTTTTCTTGAAGAAAAAAAATCAAAACCATTAACTGTTCTTTAGCCAGGCACTTGTGGTGCGTATCTATAATCTTAGTTACTCAAAAAGATGAAATTACAGTTGAAGGCCAGAGGGTAGAAACGTTTGCTAGATCCCATCTCTAAAATAAGAAAACAGCAGAGCTGGAGGAGTGGCTCAGCAATAGAGTGCCTGGCCAAGCAGGTGCAAGACCCTGAGTTCAAGGCCTGGCACTCTCCCACCCCCAATAATAAAAGAAACTCTTCTTTTTAGTGTAACATACAAAAATGACTTTTCACAGAAATATTGCATACATAGGGTTTTTTGTGGGGGAAGGTTCTGGTGCTTGAACTAAGGCTCTGTCCATGAGCTTCTCGGTGCTCAAGGTTGGAGCTCTACCACCTGAACCACAGCACCACTTCTAGCCTTTTCTGTGTATGTGGTACTGAGGAATCAAACCCAGGGCTTCATTCATGCTACGCAAGCACTCTACCACTAAGCCACCTTCCCAGCCCCTACATACATAGTTTTTTTTGGTGTACATTAAGAGTTCAACTTAACTAACAAATAAGCTATCAGGAGAAAAGAGAAAAGTTGGGGTAGATCTAAATTGTTAAGTTGTTTAACAACTCACTATTTGATTTAGAAACTGATTTGACACTTGATTTAGACATAAAGTAATTATGTCTCAAAATTTTAAGGTAGTTGATTGGTATTAAACAAACAAATGAAAAAAATGTTATGTATCTCCAGTGGTTTTTTTTTTCAATCTTGGCTAGATTATTTCTTTGTGGGCAGTACTATCCTATGCTTTGGAGGGAGATTAGCAGTATTGTTCATCTCTACTCTCTAGTTGACAATAACTTCTCCACTCTTCGAAAGTAAAAACTAAACATATTTCCAGACATCGCCAACTGTCCTTGGCGTATGTACACATATGCACACCTGTGCATACACAAAATTGGCCCCAGTCGAAAGCTACCACTCCAGGAGAAATACTGTATAAGAAGAATGAGTCATCTAACAGACAGATGACACAGCACAGAGAGGTCAACAGAAAGACTCCCAGGAATAGCATGCTTTGCTCCCCACCTGATTCTGCCAGCATCTTAACGGCCTTGGCCTTGGCCAGTTCCAGAGCTGTCACCCAGCGTTGCCTCTCTACTTCTGAGCTTGCCTTCAGATGGTAGGTTTGGGCGCCCCCATTGGAAATAATGAAGTTGCAAGAATCCTCGACAGTGATATTCGCAGTGGCGAGGTTGATGGTACCACGGCAGGTATGTCTCATTTCTGCCTTTGACCTGTAATAATGAGATAAAAATAAACTAAAAAGAAAGGTGATAGTTTATCCTTCATCATGTTCTACTTTTCTCTATAACTCTCAGCTCTTTGTAAATTCAGTGGGCTTGAGAATCAACAAATTCTAGATACATTTCCTAGAAGTCTCTGAATCAGGTTTTACTGCCTTATTGTTGCTCTCACCATTAGCTTTTAAAAATAGGCTTTACTAAAGTTTAAGGACATATTATTAATTCAACAATTTAAAATGTTCGGACAAATATATACAGACAGAATATTCTGACCTCAAAGGTCTCCTCATGCTCTTCTGCAGTCCATAATTACTACTTAGCAAGTTAGAAAGTACTTAATAACCTCATGCAACACAATTTTGTATGGCAATTTGATTCCTTGGGAATAGCTCCATTTTATAGACAGTAGAGCATTCCCCTCACTATAAATCACCACAAAATAAGAACTGTCACACCATGCTTAGAATCATATTTCAGAAGTGTTTAAAAAGGCAAACCACAAATGTTTAGACTATTACACATTGGCGATGGCTCAAATAGCTTGTAATAACAACATCTAGCTAGTTATCAGAGACAGTAAAGGAAAAAATCATCACAAATGGATCACCAGACATTTTAACCTTTCTGGAAAACATTCTTGCCTACTAAGGCCAACAGACTTCTTTTGGTGGGAACTCCTAAGCCATCCTATTAATAGCCAGGAAAGATTCAGCAGATCCTCACCCAGAGGACTGGGTGTAAAAATTTTCCCAATGTCTACTGACTGACAGCTCTATTAATAGACTGACTTTAACTTCACAGCGCTACTTGGTTGACAAGAAGCTACAAGAAACTTCACATAAAATGAGCTTCCAGCTACTAGCACAATTGAGTATACAGTATAAACTGTGCTAATTACTTCACCACCTGCTGGTCATCCTCAGGGACCTGTATGTTGACTGTAGTTTACTCTGTCCAACTTGGAACATAAAGAGGTCAAAGTCCTTTGCCAACTGCCACATTACAGAGCAGAACCATTTCCCTTTCAATAGAGCCAAGTGGCCAAACACACCCGGCACATCCAGAATTCCTACATGCCAGACGTGGCACACGCAACACCTTATCTCCAAAAACAAAGATTTGGTATGTTTGTAAAGGTTGTTAACTGGGCTTAGGAAGACAGATTTGGTATTTGGTTTGTCACATAAGACTGTTTTTGGTTCCCCAAATTCAAAAATGACAGCCTGGGATCAACATGGGGGTCTCAATGGACTGGGCTATGTTCCATCCCCTGCATCTGCCACACTGTAACATGAATCCCTGTGTTGTTTTTTCTCCTTTTTTTCTATTCTTACCTTCCCATTCCCAAGCTTTAGTTACATTATGAATAATGCAGGCTGAATTACAGATGCACAGCTGACAGGTCTGTCACCCTTGCCTTCTATTTGAAGGGTGGTACTTGGACCTTCTATCATATTCCTACTTATAAGCACTTTCCACTAACTAATTCCTAGGAATTTCTTCTGCCTGGGTCATCATGCACTAAAGAAGTTTCTTTTTCTTTTTTTTTTTTGGGGGGGGTCCAGTCATGGGGCCTGAACTCTGGGCCTGGGTGCCGTCCCTACCACTTGAGCCACAGCACCACTTCGGCTTTTTTCTTTTTGCTTATGTGGTGCTGAGGAATCGCACCCAGGGCCTCATGCATGCAAGGCAAGCACTCTACCACTGAGCCACCTTCTCAGCCCAAGAAGTTTCTTTTTTTGGGGGGGGTCTGGTTGTGGGGCCTGAACTCTGGGCCTGGGCACTGTCCCTCAGCTCTTCAGCTCAAGGCTAGTGCTCTACCACTTGAGCCACAGCGCCACTTCCGGCTTTTTTCTTTTTGTTTATGTGGTGCTGAGGAATTGAACCCAGGGCCTCTGGCATGCAAGGCAAGCGCTTTACCACTGAGCCGCCTTCCCAGCCCCTAAGAAGTTTCTTAAATAAGAAAGTGTACAGCAGTTTCACAAATAGCAAGATTTTAGGAGAAAGACAGGCTTGATTACAATGCTCTTGGAGTTAGGTAGATGTGTCTATGCTTATAAGTGATTAGTTCAGAAGCCAGAAAAACATGATTCTCAGAGTACAAGGAGAGTTCTTAAGGTCCTATAGCATGATGTGGTATTTTCTGGCTAGAAAGTTCTTGCCTGAAAAAGACCAGCCAAAATAGTAATTCAATCTCCTGAAGCTAGCTAGGAAAACAAATATGATAGCCTGTTATGATGTCTGAGAGCAATGATTATATGTAAGATTTTAGGTAGTGAGGTGTCTAAGGAATTGGGCATGTACAAATACATAAACAGAAGGAAGTGGCTTGCTAAATCCTATTAGGATAGTTTGTGAGGGTCTAGGAAGCACATGATCTCAGTTAAAAGGAAAATGGTATTTTGGAAATAGTCTATATACAGATTGCAGTTTCTGAAGGCATGAAAAGCAGGAGGGATGACAAATAGGCTAATTAATTCCAAGAGGGCAACAGGAACCAGAGGAAGAATAAACTGTGAATACAGTTGGAAGGCAGTACTTTACTGCAATTTTGAGGGTAGTATAGACATGATTTGATATTGTAGATCCTCTGTCGCTTGGTTGTGGATAGGACCATCCTAGTTAGCAAGGATAAGACAATGGCATGATTCCTAAAATACGGGTTAGTATGTTTTAGAAAGTCAGACAGTTACCACCACTGGCTCTTGTTACAGAGACATTAAAAGTGGGTACAACTACTTGAAAAAAACCCAGCAATACATAAGTCATTACTATCCAAAATTAATACTGGTACTGAATAAGAATCAACTAGCCTAGACAGTAGATAAATCAAAAACTGGGATGAACTGAAAACAAACAAAAGCCTCAATTTATGTACAGTTGGAGAATTAGTGCAAATAGTGATTTATGAGCTAACCTAGGATTTGAATCTGAATATTGGGGTGATAGGAAAACATAAATTTGAGTAGGGGTAAAAATTTCAAGGCAAACTAAACATCTTAGGTTTGCAACCTAATCTTAGTTAGAAAAACTGAGATTGAAATAAATTCTAAATAGAATAATGCCAATGATAAGATACAACTGTTCACAATTAATGCCACTTGAGCAATGAGGAAGGACTATCTACTGAATCTTATCTACTGAGGACAAGTAATGTTTTCATGCCAACAACCACCAACTCTCAATTTCTCCCCAAAATTCTGAAGGGTCAATACAATGGAGCTTGGAAAGGAGTTGGTCACATTAGCTCCTGCTAGCAAAGTGGCTGCCAGTGGTGGTGAGGGGGAGAAGAAATACAAAGTGAGCTACTGATAGATATCAGTGTTTGGGGTTCCAAATAGGATTGTCTTTAGAAAGAGATTTCAATTAGAAATGTCATTATTCTAAGCAAAATTTCCCTTTAAATATAATTTTAGTATAAAACACACATTGTAGTCATGATCTATACTTACTTGGGATAGATAAGTAATCATTTCTTTCCCTGAGAGGATGTGAAGGAAGTAGTTTGGAATCCTGGCTCCTCCATGCTAAGTCTCAGTTTCCACATCAGGAAGATGGGACTCTCTCTTAACTACCAACGCTGTGGCTAGGAGCCAAATACTCAATGTGAAATCTCCAGCCCTTGGGAAATGATTATGTCCTATCCCTGGATCACCCATTTTAGCACCTCTATCTAGAATAATATAAGCCCCAAACCGTGTTATGATAAAACCAGGTTGTGAGTCACTTTAAGTGTATATTAGCCATTCCAAAACAAACACTGAGCAGTATAAGTAATCATACCAAAGATACAGGCTCCTCTTTTAATACCACTTAACACTAACTAGAAGAAGAAGAAGAAGAAAAAAAAAAGGTAAGAGAAACATTGGAAAGACAACCAACCATTCCTAAGGAAGATGAGACAAACAAAAATAAAAGCAGCAACAGAGCGCACATCTCCCATTCTAGACTCTGCAGAATGCAAAAGTTGGGTGCCAGTGTCCCGGAGCTAGTGGGACGCAGGGGGCCGAATCCCGAGGCCACCCAGTGTGTGGTGTCTTCACGCAGGGGCCGGTCCATCAAGGGCTACGAATAACCTTGAATTTGGGGAAAGTAGGGTGTCGCTATCTGTAGAGAGCTACGCCTCGGGACTTCACACTAAACAAGCTCTTGGGGGGGGGGTAACAGTGCTCAGCCTCTGCTCTCCGGCCCGAGCCCCCTGAGCACCTCCACCAGTGGGTGCCCAGATTGCAGAATCGATCACTTGCACCCACGTGGTGGCGGAAGTACAATGGAAGAAGACACAGATGCTTCTTCCCCTCCCACCTCCCGAAAGAAGAAGAAAGAATCAGAAGAAAACACCCAAACAAACAATCCCTGTCGGAAGGGGGGTGAAGCCGGGGCAGACCGAGGGTGGAGGTGGCGGGGGGGGGGGGGGGGG
>NW_012267333.1:2332313-2386903 GCF_000151885.1 Dipodomys ordii | reverse complement strand
GCCCTGAGATACAGGACCGGAATCGCCTACGAGAACCGCCGCCACCGCCGCCGCCGCCGCCTCCCGGAGCGCCCCACACGGCTAGCGCATCAGCCGCCGCCGCGCAGCGTCCCCGCCCCGCCAGGCCCGCCGGGGAAAGGAGGGCTCGACCGCCGGGAAGGAGCACGTCGATTGGTGCCGCCGAGTGTCACTTGCGGGAGACCCCGCGGACATTGGCATTTCTCTCGGGCCTGTCATTCTACTCCGCCCAGTGAGAGCCTGGGGGGGTGGGACGCGTCCACCAACTCTGACGTTCATTGGCTGAGACGAAGGCCAATCAGAAGCACAGACCAGCTCATTGGTGATTTCTTGAAGTCCCTAGCGCTCTGGGAGGACGGGGCGAGGCCGAGTGCCTGGCCACTTTGATCGTCGATTGGCTAGGCTTTCCGTCACTCATTTCAGTTTCTGCTGCTGTCACTGCCACGTCACCTCCTCCCATCACTCTTCGCGTCATCCTCTTCCGCCTAGACTGATTGGAGGTTGGTATCAGCTGCTCAACCTTTTCTACCACTTACTGAACGCGTCGAAGCAAAAGGGGAGGAGTCTCGCCTTGACATCCTCACGCTCATTTCTTATTGGTTACCACGCGTATCGCTCATACGATGGAGAGGCGGGCGGGCGATGACTGGAGATGATTGGTTCTGGGAATGGTCTATGAGCGCTAGAGCTTGGTAACACTGACCAATGAAAAGGCCTACTGAGAGAAGGACCGGTCACGGCAACCAGTAAAATTTAGGCTTGGGGGTGCATACCCGCCTGTTTTCAGCGTGGGGAAGTTGGTTGGAGGCGGGCGCTCGTATGCCTCGCTGAAGCATTGTTATTGGTTGTGGGCGCGATATCCAATTTCCTCTTTCTGAATTGAGGCCTTGTAGAGTGTGCTTATGGGAAGGAATGAGCTGGTGACTCTTTCAGGCCCCTCCAAAGCCCGTCTTTAGGGCCTCTTCTCACGTAGAGCTCGAGGCCTGGTTTCTGGAGGATTCAGAAAGCTTCCCCAGTCCCTTCCCGGATCCCTCATTCCCTGGTGGGTCCCGTCATCACCCCACCACCTTTAGCTCTTGATTGTAGAGGGTCATAGCACCAGCTGATAATGTCCCACATTTGCTGGCCTAGCTTCCGGAGCAAATAGATTCGCCCGGACCTGATTTGATTTGTGTCTAGTAAATCTAAAGCCTCTTGTTGGGTTCAGCATAAAAACTGCATATGTAATCTAAAATATTTTAAGTAAGCATGCAGGGTTTTACACACCCATTATGCACAATCGGACTAAAATATATGCAAGTGTGAGATACTGTGGTGAAACTTTTGAACAGTTGGCACGCATTTTAACAACGTTAAAACGTGTCCAAGGTGTTTGAACTAGTGGGAGGGGGCAGACAACAAATATAGTAAAAATGTTTTGTATACGATATACATACATAGAAATGGAAGTGGTTTGGGAAAGGTTGAGAGAAAGACAGAATGATGGAGGAGGTAGTTATGATTAAGATGCATTATATGCATAAATGGACTTGTTAAAGCCCCTAGTACAATTAATTGATGCTAATAACTTGTACACACATATACACAACACCTATAACACAGGTGTGTGTGTGTGTGTAAAACTTTAGACAGAAAAAAGGAAGAAAGAAAATAACCAACTCTTTAGAGGTTGGAGGTGTAGCTTAGTGGGTAGAGAGCTAATCAATGCAAGAAAATGTCAGGTACCAAATTCAAGCCCTGATTTAGGATCTAAAAAAGGAAGAAATTTGTCTTTTTTTTTTTTTTTTTGCCTGAACTCTGGGCCTGGGCGCTGTCCCTCAGCTCTTCAGCTCAAGGTTAGCACTCTACCATTTGAGCCACAGCGCCACTTCCGGCTTTTTTCTTTTTGCTTATGTGGTGCTGAGGAATCGAACCCAGGGCCTCATGCATGCAAGGCAAACGCTCTACCATTGAGCCACCTTCCCAGCCCCAAATTTGTCATTTTTTTATCAGTTGAATTTGTGTGTGTGTGTGTGTGCTCACCGGCACATCAGGTCCTAGACACTGTCCTTAAGCTTTTTTTTTCTTTTTCCCTCAAGGCTCTAGTTGAGTTACTGCTTCACTTCCAGCTTTTTTGGTGCTTAGTTGGAGAGTCTCAGGGACTTTCCTGCCTGGGCTGGCTTTGAACTGGGATCCTCACATCTCAGCATCCTGAGTAGTCAGGATTACAGGTGTGAGTTACCAGTGCCTATGTTATCAGCTGAATTTGTTAATACCACCGTTGTGAATCCAAATTCAGCAACTAATGTCCCATTTAGATGTTCCAAGCTAATGTTAAGGAATGTGACGAAAAGCAGGATCGTTGGGGAAACAAGCATAGGTTACATCTTACCAGATTGAATAGCTAACACAAATAGGTTTGAGACTATGAAACAAGTTAATTTTCCTTGGTAATTTCAAAAAAAGTAAAGAAAAATATACCACCACCACCCTCTTTTTAAAATGGTTCCACATGTTTATTGAATTTTGGAGAAAAAAACCACACTAAAAATATCCCTTTGTTTTAGGTTATTACAGATGAACAGTTTTAAAGTGAAGTAAAATTAATAAACACATGCTTGAGTTCTGCTTTTTCTACTTAGTGGCTCTGACTTTGACTACACCGTTTAAGCACCTGGAATAAACAACCTCAGTTTTCATTTTTATTGAAAAGGAATAATTTTGAAAGAAAGGAATAAAAACTTACCGGTGTGAAATAAGGTTTGTAAGTGCACTTGAATGTGTTTGATAACTGTAAACATCACAGAAATGTGAGTTATAAAAGAGAAACGTACTACCAGGAGGTCTGGCTGTGCCCATATAAACCCAGAATCTGGCTTAGCATCACTAACCCCAAGACAATCGGATGAGGCCCTTGTGATGAGGTCCCTCCTCTGCTGCAAGACACAGGATGCTGCACATCATGAGTTTATAGGGGCTGGAGAAACCAGTTAAATGATATTCCCAAAGGAGATAGTCAAGTCATGAATGTGAAACATTCAATAAGACAACTGACAAAACAGCAAAACATGGATTATGGAAATTAATGTCATATAAAAGTCAGTGGTGATAGTTCTAAATTAAAAAAAAAGGCTTGGAAGGTGGCTCAGTGGTAGAGTGCTTGCCTTACATGCATGAAGCCCTGGGTTCGATTCCTCAGCACTACATAAACAGAAAAAGCCAGAAGTGGTGCTGTAGCTCAAGTGGTAGAGCACTAGCCTTGAGCTGAAGAGCTGAGGGACAGTGCCCAGGCCCAGAGTTCAAGCCCACCCATATCTGACAATAAAATCCAAAAAACAAAACAACCCCCCCCCAGCATACTTCTAGGTAGGTTAAAAACCTAGAAGGATATAAAATCACTCAGAAATCAGTAGCTTTTCCAAATACTAGTAATGAAGAACTGAAAAAAAATCAAGAAAACAATTCAATTCATAATAGTCTCAAAAATGAAAATATCTAGGTATTGACTTAATGAAGTGATAGCCTTCTCCAGTGAAATCTATAAAACCTTAAAGAAATTAAAGACACTAAAAGAAATAATTGCTATGCACGTGGATTGGCAGAAATAGTGTGAAGTGAATCCATCGCCAAAAGAAATCTCCAGACTCAATGCAATGCTCATCAAAATCCCAATGCTGTTCTTTACAGAAATAGAAATAAACAATTCATATATATGGCTGAATGCCTGTGTTTCATGCCTGTAATCCTAGCATTTAGGAGATTAAGTGTTGGGAGATTGAGGTTTGAAGCCAACCCAGGCAGAAAAGTAGATGCAGCCTCCAAAATAACCAACAAAAAGCCATTTTGGAGGCATAGCTCAAGTAGTAGAGCACCAGACAATCAAATGAAGGCCCTTAGTTCAAACTCCAGTACTGAAATCACATGGAAACTTAAAAGACCCCAAACAGCCAAAACAATGTTGGGAGTTACCAGCATAGAAACAATCCCAGAGTCCAAAGGAAAATACAGGAGAAAACATAGCTACAGCCATTTAATATTTGACACATTAGAGAAAAGACAACCTCTAGCAGCTGCCAAGACTACTTGCAGGTGACTGAAACTTGAATCGACCTTTCATCCTGTGCAAAAATCAACTATGGATCAAAAATCAACTATGAGCTTTAAATCTACTATAGGGAAACATAGGAAAAAATCTAGAAGCTCTGGGCTCAGGCATCATTTTCTGAATAAAACTCCAATTGCCCAGGAAACAAGAACAAGAACTGGCAAATGGAACTATATTAAATCAGAAAGTTTCTGCATAGCAAAAGGAAGAATTCCTCAAACCAAGAGACAACCCATAGAAAATCTTTGCTATCTGTTCAGCAGAGAAAGGGTTAATATCCATGATAGATATACAAAGAGCTTAAAAGCTTAAACTACAAAAGAACAAAAATCTAATTAGTAAACAGTCAAGAGAGTTGAACAGATAGTTCTCAGAAAAAGTACAAATAGCTAATGGGTACACGAAGAAATGGCCAATATCTTCAGCCATAAAGGAAATACAAATCAAAACCATTCAAAGATTCTATCTCACCCCACTCAGAATTCCAGTCTTCAGGAAAATATATGCTGGCAAGGATGTGGGGCAAAAGGAACCCTTAGACACTGTTGGTGGGAATGTAAACTAGTGCAACCGGTAAGGATAGCAGAATACAGTTTCCTCAAAAACCTAAATACAGATCAGACCCCACGATACCACTCTTGGGTATATACCCACAGGAGCGTAGATCAATACACAAGGAAGACCCTTGTATACCCATACATATTGCCGTGATGTTCACAACAGCCAAACAGTGGAATCAGCCAACATGTTCAACAACAGATGAATGGATATAGAAAATATGGTACATCTATATCTCATGGAAAGAAAAATGAAATCAGTCAGCAGGAAAATGGGTAGAATTGGAGCACATCATGTTGAGCAAGGTAAGCCATGTTCAAAACGCCAAATGTTGTATGCATTCACTTGCAGGAAGCTAGAACTAACACACACACAAATATTCATTACATATTTATATGTATATATACAGAAGGTGGCATGATTTAACTATGGGACTGTTTAGGAGAATGAGAAGGAAAGGGAAAAAGAAAGAAGGTGAGTAGTTTTTAAAAACATTGTATGTAAACAGTATAAGGAATCTCAGTGAAAGCTGTTGATCAATAGAAGATTAGGGTGGGAAAGGAAGCAATAAGTTTCTGGATAAAACAGAATACATGCACATCACATCTATGTAGTGAAACTGCACACATATGTATAGATAATGAAAAATTAAGAAGTTGAAAAAGGCCAGGCACCCATGGTTCATATCTGTAATCCTAGCTACTCAGGAAACTGAGATCTAAGGATTGTGGTTCAGAGCCAACCCAGGCAGGTAAGCCTGGCAGACTCTGATCTTCAATCAACTATCAAAAAAACTAAACTAAACTAAACTAGGGACTGAGAAGGTGGCTCAGTGGTAGAGTGCTTGCCTTGCATGCATGAGGCCCTGGGTTCAATTCCTCCGCACCACATAAGCAGGAAAAGCTGGAAGTAATGCTATGGCTCAAGTGGTAGAGTGCTAACCTTGAACTGAAGAGCTGAGGGACAGTGTCAGGCCGAGTTCAAGCCCCACGACCAGCCAAAAAAATAAACCTAGAAGTGGAGCCGTGGCTCAAGTGGTAAAGCACTGGCCTGAGAAAAAATGCTCAGCAACAGTGCTTAGGGCTTGAGTTCAACCTCAGGAGTGGCACAAAAAAAAAAAAAAAGGAAGAAAGAAAAGGAAAGGAAAAAATATCATGGTGAAGCCTTTTTTTTGGTACAAAAATAAAAAAATGAGTGAGGAGTGGTTACCAGGAGGAGGGAGGAGGGCTAACAAGGGGAGTAAGACTGAATATATTTGAATAAGTTTATTTTATATCGATGTGTGTAAATAGAGCAGTGAAACCTGTGGAAATTATTTTAAAAAGGGGCTATGAAATAAGTTATAACAATAGAGAGGGTTGATCAGGATACATTGGATAGGTGTGTGAAAAACAACCAACAGCAAGAAAAGGAAGAGGGCATGATGGACTGAAGCCTATATTCCCAGCCTGAGCAAGCAGAAGCAAGAGAATGATGAGTTCCTGGTCTACATCCACAGACTCTAAATCTATCATCTATCCATCCATCCATCCATCTCAGTCTGTCTGCCTATCAAGATTCAATTGACTGCTTGATTAGATTCTGCTACTGCAAAAAAAAAAAAAAAAAAAGGAAGACATTTTTGGGACAGTCGGGGCAAGTTGAAAGTGGATGTATAGTGAGCAGTTATTGCATCTGCTTTGTATGGGAAATATGAAGGAAAACATCTTTAAAACTTGGAGAAATGGGCTACAGTACTTAGAATGAAGAGTGCTATTGTCTATTATTTCTTCTGAAATGATTCGTAAAAAAAAAGAGAGGGAAAAGGAAGTCAGCCAAACGCATTCAATGTATCAGTCAATTTTTGCTACTGTGACAAAATACTTGGGAAAACAATTTAAGGAAGGATGTGTGTGTGTGTGTGTGTGTGTGTGTGTGTGTGTGCTTACACACTGGAACTTAGGGCCTGGGAACTATCCCTTAGCCTTTTCACTCAAGACTGGCTCTCTACTATGTGAGCCACAATTCTACTTCCATATTTTTGGTGGTGGCTCATTGGAGCTGAGAGTCTCATCAATTGTCCTGCCTAGGCTGGCTTTACACCGAGATCCTTAAGATCTCAGCCTCCTAAGTAGCTAGAATTACAGGCGTGAGCCACAGGCATCCAGCTGAAGGATTTATTTTGCCAGTGATCTAGTGTCTCCACAAGCCACCTTCCAGTTTCCACCACCACCTAGTACTCTCTTGAAATTGGAATCCATTGACTGGCTTAATCCATGGGTTAAATTGGCCCAATCACCTTTCAGTAATTGAACCTACCAGCTGGGGATCAAGCCTTCAACACGGGAGCCTTGTGGGGGACATTTCATATCCAGCCCATAATAGTAATCCCTGTGTACTTTCTGTGTAGGAAGCCTCATGACCCCTTTGGTCTATAGGACAGAGTTGATAAAGAACTCATTTTGCTTTCTGAGACTCTTTACTACCAGGGCCTTAGCCTTCTGTTATTGACCCATTTTTTTACTCCTCCATTCAATAAAACTGATCTGCCTGCCAAATGCATTCATGATTTCTTTTGGCTTTTTTTTTGGTGGTACTGGGGTTTGAACTCAGGGCCTATGTGCTTGGTAGGCAGATGTCCTATCACTTGAGCCATACCCCATTCCTTCCTGCTTTAGCTGTTTTTCAAATAGGGCTCACATTTATGCAGAGTCAAGACTGGGCTCTCATGTTTCTCTTCCCACCTCACTAGGATGAGGAATATACACTTTCAGCTTTTATTGCTTGGGATGAGGAGAGAGGGTCTTATGGAAATTTTTTTCCTAGGCTAGTCTCCGAAAACCTCCAACTTCAAGGCTCTTGGCTCTGCCTCCTGAGTAGCTAGGATTAGAGGTGTGAGTCACCACATTTAACTTGGTTACTTTTTTCTTTTTCTGTGTTTTTACAGCTAGAGCTTTAACCCAGGGCCCCATGCTCATTATGTAAGCAAGTTCTTTCTTTTTGAAAGAGTAGCTTTAGATTCATAGAAAAAGTGAACTGAAAGTATTGGCTAAAGGCTTCGGTCTCCACACATGTACAACCTCCCACAATAGTACACATGTTAGCATTGATGAATCTATTCCCAAAACCCCACTTATCACTTAAAGCCCACAGACCATCGGACATTAGGGTCCAATTGTTATGGCACAGTCCATGGGTTTTAAGAATGTATGATATGTATATCATTATAGTAGTATACACATTCATTTTATGGCCCTCAAAATCTTCTCTGTCTCTATTAATCCCTATGATCTAATCATCTAATCACCTAATTCTTGGCAACTGTTCCTGCTTTTACTCCTTCTGGTTGCTGCATTTTCTTTCTTGTTTTTGTTTTTGTTCTTTTTTCTCTTTTTTGTTGGTTGTAAGACTTGAACTCTGAGCCTGGGTGCTATCCCTCAGCTCTTCAGCTCAAGGACAGCATTCTACCACTTGAGCCACAGCACCACTTCCGGTTTTCTGAGTGGTTTATTGGAGATAAGAGTCTCACGGTCACTCCTGCCCGGGCTGGCTTTGCACCGCAATCCTCAGATCTCAGCCTCCTGCGTACCTAAGATTACAGGCGCAAGCCACCTACCCCTGGCCCAGTTGCTGCATTTTCTAAAAATAAAATAAAATAAAATGTAAGTACCCCAGGGCAAATAGCCTTTCAGATTTGGCTTCCTTAGCTTCTTGTGTGTAAAGTTTCTTCTGTCTTTTCATGGCTCAGATACTTTGTTTCTTTTCAGGGCTAATACTTCATGATCTGGATGTCCTATAATTTTTTCCATTTTCCATCTGCGGAAGGAAGACATCCTGGTTATAGCTTCCCAGTTTTATGAATAAAGCTGATAAAAACACCCTTGTCCTGTTTTCTGTGTGGATAGGATTCCAGCTGTTTACTCAATTGGGCAAACTTTGAGACTTTTCATATTCTTCGTGTGTGGTGCTAGTTGTACAGCCCAGTGTTTTTCAAGTGACTGATAGGTGTCCATAGTGCAGATCTTAGCAATTCATTGGAATGTAGGCTTTTGGCGTTGTGGTTTTTACTCCTTTCATTCATACAATCATCAACAACATCCTGACTGAAAGAGGTCCTTTGTTGTTTTGAAAGACAGAATGGAGAAGAAGCCCAAGCATGTCTGGGGTTCATTTCTTCAGCAGCTACACTGGGAAGCTCTCCTCTCTTGGAAGGAAAGCCATGGGATAACCAAATGCCAGTGGTCCTGGCCTTTCAGGGATAGGGGAGGGGGTGTGGGGGAGTTTGCTGTCTAGGTGACTATTCATACTTTCCACCATGTCTGCCAAATATGTCAATTGAGGATATATATATATATACGTATATATATATATATATGTGTGTGTGTGTGTGTATATATATATATATATATATAATTATATATATAATTCTAACCACAAAAGGGGTTATTCTAAAAAAAAATGGCCAAAAAATAGCAGCTTCCTATCTTCAGTGGGAGGATAAATATTTTGCAAGGAAAAGTGTTTAGAGGGGCTTGGCTTCAGGGCCCATTACACCTGACTGAAGAGCAGCTGATAAAGACAGCAGCTGAGGAGAAGATCAAAAGAGCCACTTCAATAAGTCCAAGCTGTATCTCCAAGTAAGCTCTCCCCACCCGCCGGACAGTTGCTACTGAATAGCTACCCCTGTCTTAACTTCAGGAAAGCCGTGGCATGACTTGTGAATTACATAATGTTTTACTTTTGGAGCACAGAGAAGTTCACGGTGTAGGAAAGCCTGCAGGGATCTTTTGCATTTCCTCTCTCTAGCTGGCTCCAGTAGATTAATGTTTAATGTTTAAATCTCTAACAAATATATATGAATTAAAAAAAAAAAGTCTTGCAATCTGAGTGTCTTAAGATGACTGGCTGGCATTACATTAGGGCTTGACCTCAGGGCTACTGTTCCTTAGCTTTTTTACTGAAGGCTGGTGCTCTATCACTTGAGCCACAACTCCCACTTCCTGCTTTTTGATGGTGGTTAGTTGGAAATAAGAGTATCATGGCCGGGTGCTGGTGGCTCATGCCTGTAATCCTAGCTACTCAGGAGGCTGAGATCTGAGGATCGCGGTTCAAAGCCAGCCCAGGCAGGAGAGACCGTGAGACTCCTATCTCCAATAAACAACCAGAAAACTGGAAGTGGCACTGTAGCTCAAGTGGTAGAGCGCTCGCCTTGAGCTGAAGAGCTGAGGGACAGCGCCCAGGCACAGAGTTCAAGCCCCACGGCCGACCAAAAAAAAAAAAAAAGAAGAGTATCATGGACTTGTCTTTTATTTATTTTTTTTTGGTCGTGTGTTGGGCTTGAACTCAGGGTGTGGGCGCTGTCCCTGAGCCTCTTTGTGCTCAAGGCTAGTGCTCTATTACTTGAGCCACGGAGCCACATCTGGTTTTTGACTGTTTAATTGGAGAGAAGAGTCTCATGGGGATTCTTCTGCCAGAGCTGCCTTCGAACTGCAATCCTTAGATTCTCAGCTTTCTGAGTAGCTAGGATTATAGGCATGCGCCATAGGCATTGAGGCTTGACCTTCTTTTTTGCATTAGAGGCAAAGTTATGAATAAATTACAGTCTCATGACAGTCTGCCTTGCTTTTTAGTTTGCAAATTTTGCACAGAAGGTTGTTTTGAGGAGCCTGTTCATCATTCAGTGTGACTCTCCTAGCTCCCAGTTTAGCCAAGTTCATTCTCCTAAGCAATGTTAACCAAAAATCACACTTGTGGAAACACTTGTGGTCCAGAACATAAGTAGAAGGGAATCAGTGATATGCTTGCTAGCTGTTCATGTAAAATCTCTTAAAACGGCTTATGTTGTACCAATCTAAATAATGAGGAAAACTTCCACACCCAACAAACGAAAGCAACTCGAATTCCACCCCATCCAGAAAAACTGCTAACAGTTTTAGTGCATTGTTCTCCAAGTGATTTGTCTTTGTATATTCATGCAGAGATAAAATGACAGATGTTTCTACTTTACTTTTATTTTCTCTTAATACATCATGACATCTTTTTTACATCTGTGTATGGACAGCTACTCTGTTGTTTTTTATGGTAGTGTAGTGTTACAGTGTTTCTCACTGTATTATAAATCCCCCTCTCTCCCAGTTAAAGGATCTTTAAATACTTCTTGTCAACTCATTGTTTATCCAACTGCAAACAAAAATAAGCCCACAATATTTTATATTTATACAACTTTTATAATGTAAAAAATACATTTATTTCCTACTCTTCTCCAAGTCCCCACACCCCCCTTACCCCCCCACTCTGGTCTGGGGCTTAAACTCAGGGTCTGGGCTCAAGTGCTTGAGCTTCTCTGTGCTAAAGGCTAGTGCTCTATCATTTGAGTCACAGTACCACTTACAGCTTTTTCTGAGATAAGAGTCTCACAGACTTTCCTGGGCTGGCGCTGAACCACGATCCTCAGATCTGTTTCCTGAATAGCTAGGATTACAGGTGTGAGCCACCAGTGCCTGCCTAGGTTTGTGAAACAGGATGGCCAACCACAATTGTTCTGTACCAAAACTGACCAGCTAGGGCATCTAGCTGGTAAGGACTAAAACTGGGCTTTGTGTCCTGGCTATAAGAAGTCTCCTATTTCAGACTATGTTTCAAATAGAAGCAGCTAAAATCTGTTATATCCTAGGTAGATCTTACTGTCTTCACTTTTAGAAAGCAGATTTAACAATTGCCTTTTGAGAATGTAAAAAAAAAAAAAAGGAGGAAGGGGATTCAGGTTGTAATTATTAAGACCAATTGCAACAGATAAGATCAAGAGGAAGGGAATGCCACTGCCAGGCTTCTGATCTTTTAGTTTAAATATTTTGAAACAAATGACACACCTTCCTTCTGCTCTTCTTCCTTTCCAATGTTTTGAAAGGTGTTTTAGGTCAGTGAAAGATAGAAAGTGTCATGTCCCCCCAAATTTACCACCTTACAGGCAATCCACAAGCATCTGATTGTGAAGTAGTTATTAAGAAACCAAATATATTGCCAGGTGCCGGTGGCTCATGCCTGTAATCCTAGCTACTCAGGAGGCTGTGATATGAGGATCACGGTTCAAAGCCAGCCCGGGCAGGAAAATCCATGAAACTCTTATCTCCAATAAACCACAAGAAAACCGGAAGTGGTGCTGTGGCTCAAGTGGTAGAGCGCTTGCCCTAAGCCCAGAGTTCAAGCCCCACGACTGACCAAAAAATAAATAAAAAGAAACCAACTATAAAAGGCTATCCAGATTGAGAGTTCATTACTGAAGGCCCATTTTAAAATACACTGTCTCGCACTTTATCACAGTAGCCTTGAAGTCAGCAATATATGATTAAGTCAAACAGGCCCTTGCTTACAGCAGTGGTAAACAAGCTAAGCCATAAGCCACTGTTGTGGTACATCTAACCTTCTGAAGGGACATGTACAGTGGTGAAGATGAAAGAAAACAAAGCGGGGGGCATTGCTAGGATCAGAGTGAGGGGAGGAATTGTGCTTTAGGGAGTAGCCACAGGAAGCCTTGATCCCAGGTGACATTTAAGCAGACATGGGAATAATAACGCGGACAGCCATTCAGGAGAAGCTTCTTGAGACAAGAGCAAGTTCGAGGCCAGGTGTTGGAGGCTCAAGTGGTAGAGCACTAGCCTTGAGTGAAAAAGCTTAGGGACAGTGCACACACAGGTCCTAAGTTCAAGCCCCAAGACTGGCACACTGAGACTCAATGTTACTGGAGGGAAGGGGTTGGAAGGGGAATGACACGATGAACATTAGAAAAGTAGCAGAGCCCAGGCCACACAGAACCTGGAGGAGATCTAGTCTCATGGGAGTGGCAAGTTTTTGTAGAATTTTTAATACAAAAAACATGTAATTCACCCCTTTAGAAAGGATTGGCTGCTATATGATGACAGATGAAAGGTCTTACTAAAATACCAGATGTTGGAGATTCCTAAAGAAAAGGTTTATTAGGCTGGGAACGTGGCTCGGTGGTAGAATGCTTGCCTCACATGCATGAAACCTGAGGTTTGATTCCTCAGTACCACATAAGCAGAAAAGGCCAGAAGTGGCACTGTGGCTCAAGTGCTAGCCTTGAGTAAAAGAAGCTCAGGGACAGTGCCCAGGCTCTGAGTTCAAACCCCATAACTAGCAAAAAATAAAAATAAAAAAAGAAATCTTGGGGCTGGGAAGGTGGCTCAGTGGTAGAGCGCTTGCCTCGCATGCTTGAGGCCCTGGGTTCAATTCTTCAGTACCACATAAACAGAAAAGGCCAGAAGTGGCACTATGGCTCAACTGGTAGAGGCACTAGCCTTGAGCTGAAGAGCTGAGGGACAGCGCCCAGGCCTAGAGTTCAAGCCCCACGACCAACAACAACAAAAAAGATAGAAATCTTAAAAAAAAAGAAAAAAGGTTTATTTTGGCCCACTGTTTTGAGAGGTGAAGAGCAAAAGGCCAGCATGTGATCAGCTTTTGGCCAGGGCTATGTGCCAGGAGCTTGGTGAAGTATTAGAGGAGCTTTCTTTATAGAGACCTAGTATCACATAACTTACTTGCATGTGAAGTCCTCCCATAAAAGGGAAAAACCACCTCTTAAAAGACCCTACCACCTTTTTTTTTTTTTTTTTGCCAGTCCTGGGGCTTAAACTCAAGGCCTGGGCACTGTCTCTGAGCTTCTTTTCCTCAAGGCTAGCACCTACCACTTGAGCCACAGCACCACTTTCAGCTTTTTCTATTTATGTAGTACTGAGAAATCAAACCCAGGGCTTCACTCATGTTAGGTGAGCACCCTGCCACCAAGCCACATCCCCAGCTCCTACCATCTTTTATTTTATTATTATTATTGTTTTGGGTCCGGTCATGGGGCCTGAACTCTGGGCCTGGGCGCTGTCCCTCAGCTCTTCAGCTTAAGGCTAGCGCTCTACCACTTGGGCCATAGCACCACGTCCAGCTATTTTTCCTGCTTATGTGGTGCTGAGGAATCGAACCCAGGGCCACATGCATGCAAGGCAAGCACTCTACCACTGAGCCACCTTCTCAGACCCCTACCATCTTTTAATATCATTCTATTAGCAATTAAACTCCAACATGAGTTTTGGTGGTCACTTATCAGAGAACCTCTCGGAGTATGGGGACTGAGCCTTTAAGAGGCAAAGTGAAGGGGCTGGGAAGGTGGCTCAGTGGTAGAGCGCTTGCCTTGCATGCTCGAGGCCTTGGGTTTGATTCCTCAGCACCACATAAGCAAAAAGAAAAAAGCCGGAAGTGGCGCTGTGGCTCAAGTGGTAGAGCACTAGCCTTGAGCTGAAGAGCTGAGGGACAGCGCCCAGGCCCAGAGTTCAGGCCCCACGACCGGACCCAAAAAAAAAAAAAAAAAGAGGCAAAGTGAAGCTTAGTACCAGTGGCTCATATCTGTACTTGTACTCAGGTGGCTGAGATCTGAGGATCATAGTTTGAAGCCAGCTCCAGGAAGAAAGTCTGTGAAACTCTTTTACCTCCAATTAATCACCAGAAAGCCAGATATGCAACAGTGGCTCAAGTGGTAAAGCACTAGCCTTGAGCAAAAAAATTCCCAGGCCCTGAGTTCAAGCCCCAGGACAGGCACAAAGAAACAAAGCAGGAGAGCTGACCCAGGAAATAAACGCTTTGAAAATTGATTTGGGAGAGTTATCTCTGGTGTTCACATGAGACTCGGATAAGGATGTAGGAAAAGACTCATGTGTCTTGTAGGAAAATGCTCATTTGTCTTATATTGAGTGGATTGACTGTTACTAGTTTTACCATTGTGCTTAGCTTTAATATATCATCTGCTGGGGCTGGGAAGGTGGCTCAGTGGTAGAGCACTTGCATTGCATGCCTGAGGCCCTGGGTTCGATTCCTCAGCACCACATAAGCAAAAAGAAAAAAGCCAAAAGTGGCGCTGTGGCTCAAGTGGTAGAGCGCTAGCCTTGAGCTGAAGAGCTGAGGGACAGCGCCCAGGCCCAGAGTTCAGGCCCCACGACCGGCCCCAAAAAACAAACAAACAAATAATATATCATCTGCCTTCTGTTATCTCCCCAAACCTACATGTTAGTCCTAATCCCAAGTACTTAAGAGGATTTTACTGTATTTGAAGATGGGGTCTTCAAAGAGGTACTAAATCAAAGCAATGTGAGAAGGGTGGCTTCTAATCCTAGGACTGGTGTCCCTGGAAGAAACTAGGACTCAGAGGGAGGGAAGATCATGTGAAGACCATCCAAAAGCCAGAGAGACCGCACAGTAAGTCAATGGTGCTGGCATCTTGATCTTGGATTTCTAATTTCCAGAACTCTTAGAAAATAAGTTTCTATGTAAGCCACCCACCTAGTCATTATAGTAGCTCTACCAAATAAATAGCCTAACTGCCAAATACTTCTTTAAAATGATACGTATAATCAGGCACCGGTGGCTCATACCTGTAATCCTAGCTACTCAGGAGGTTGAGATCTGAGGATCACGGTTCAAAGCCAGGCTGGGTAGGAAAGGCCTTGACACTCTTTTTTTTTTTTTGCCGGACATGGGGCCTGAACTCTGGGTCTGGGCGCTGTCCCTCAGCTCTTCAGCTCAAGGCGAGCGCTCTACCACTGGAGCTACAGCACCACTTCCGGCTTTTTCTGTTTACGTGTGGTGCTGAGGAATCGAACCCAGGGCCTCAGGCATGCAAGGCAAGCACTCTACCACTGAGCCACCTTCCTAGTACCGTCCTTGACACTCTTATCTTCAATAAACCACCAGAAAACCAGAAGTGGTGCTGGGGCTCAAGTGGTAGAGTGCTAGTCTTGAGCTTAAGAGTTCAGAGACAGCACCCAGGGCCAGAGTTCAAGCCCCATGACCGAGAAACAAAACAAAAAATGTATAATTTGTTAGTAGTGTAACACACAACATCTGGAATGAAGAATTCTTTTCATCTCTGAGCACTTATAACATCTTTTTAAATGGTCTGTTTAAAGGAAGGAGTTTGTGTTTAAAGGAAGAACATGACATGAACTTGACACACTTGCAGTGTCAGAAAAAGAAAACCTCCGATCATTTCCCACAACTTCTCCATTAACAGGGAAGTGTGAAGACATGTTGTGAGACTTCTAAAATGGTTCCTTCGAAGATGGGACTACCAGTCATGCCCTTTCATCCTTCCTTATCTTGCTGCCTTGAATGCAGTTGTAATTACTGGACATCTGGAGTCATAAAAATAAAAGTAATCTCAACAAATTGCACACGGAAAGACTTCAGTGAGCCATCAAACCAACTCTGAGCTGTCTGCCCCTATGCCTCTATGTACGCTGAACTGTATGAACTAACATGAATTGGGCCTCTGCTCTTTGTAAATAAATATAACTGTATTACAAGATATTTTCAGTTGTTTTGCATTAGAATTCACTAAGTGCTCTTGGGAAAACTATTGTACCTATTTTTTTTAATGGCAGAGGTGAAGAACATGGAGTTCAGGCTGAAGCTGCTTTCTTGGCTTTGCCACAGCCTCAGGCCTCAAAGCAGTAACATTCTGCATGAGGACCCTGCTCTTCCACCCACCGGCTGCGTCCCCGCAGGCAAGCTATGTGACCTTAAGGACTCTGTTCATCAGGAAAAGTGCACCAGGCAAATAGGTGCCCAGTGATGTCAAACTACCTGTTCTGCCTTTCTTTCCTTGACTGCCTCTTTTACTTATTTTACTTACAAGTAAACATGACACTCAAATCTGAGATAATTCAAACAAGCTTGTTCCCTTAAGAAATGACCAAACTTTTCCATTTTCTTTTTGAGATAGGGGATCTATGTAGGTCTGGCCAGCTCTGAACTCACAATCCTCTGGCCTTTGCCTAGAATACAGGGGTTACAGGCATTGACTGCTATCCCCAGCAAGGATATTTCATTGTTGCATCTCCACATACACTTAGCCTGTATTCTAATCAATCCTACCTCCTGTATTACATGAAAGCCCATTCCTAAACCATAGCTGGCCAGTGGCATGTGCCTGTCATTCTAAATTAAGTGGGGGGACTGAAATTGGAAGGGCTGTGTTGCCAGGCCATCTGGGGCAGGAAAGTCCATGAGACTCCATCTTAATGGAAGATGCTGGGCATGGTGGTATGTGACTGTCATCCAAGCTATGCCTGGGTAGAAAGAAAGACCTTGTCTTCAAAATAATCAGTGCAAACAAGGGCCAGAGGCCTGCTTGGCAAGCATGTGCAATTGATTTCACACCCCAGTGCCAGAAAAACAAAACAAAACCCAAAAGACATTTATCTGACCTTCTTACAATAAAATAAAAAGGGCAAAAAAAATTAGGTAACTATATCCTTTTTAATTCCCAATATAAAGAGTCCTGATATATATCTAAGTATATTGGCAATACATTAAACATCAGCAATGAAAAAGTAAAATGCAAACACATGTTTTCAAGTATACAATTTGTTTTTATTTACAATACCCTATAAAAATGTAAATTTAGAAACTTTTATTTTCATTAATTAGAACCAAACAAAAAGATAAAGCACAGGAAGGAAGAAATAGTAATCAAGTGTTCACTTGATCGGTTGTGAGGGGAAGGAGGGAAAGGCGCATGGTGGAAGTGGTCAGTAGGTGGCGTCACTGGGCTACAGAACAGAAGGAGGAGGAAAACGGACAGCTGGTTAGAACAGAGTCTGCTGTTGTACAATACATGTATGTGCAAAATGTTTATTCTCTTTAAGTATCATAGCCTGTCCCCCTGACTACATTCAAAAAGGTGAGAACAGCAGAGAGTAGACCAGGGTGGGAATATAAAACTCAAGGTTTTTTTTTCAGGACTATAATCACTAGGCAGCAAAACTCCTTATCCTGGTTGATTGCTGAATGGCAGAAGGGTAAATAAGTTTAAGAAAAGAAAATGGCAGGCTGCCCCTGCTGAGATTCAAACCCAGGCCCCTGGCTGCCTGTGTGAATGGGGCATGGGTGAGACTGAGCAGCTGGGTTGGTAGAGACTGAAGAGCAGAGCTGGCCAAGCGTAGCTTCCATGACTACGTTGGGGGGCGGGGGGTTCCTACTTGATAATAAACAAAAAGGGGAAGAGAGAAGTACAAGCATGGCTTACTAAAGTCATCGCGGAAGACAGTGCCAGTGTTCAGAGCTACACTGCAGAAGCAGGCTGTTCGTGAGGACCCTCTTGGGTACTGTTAAATGCACTTGAGGGGACAGGCTCAAGCACGCCGTTTGTTCTACCAGGAACAGGCTTAACCGTGTGCTGTTTCCATTAAGGAGGTGGGGGAGGCAGAACAAAGGAAACAGGTGGGAGGAGCAAAAGGACTTCTCAGCCTAGAGCTGGGCATCAGCTGATGAATTCTGCCTTCATCAGATATGCTGTATACCCTGTATTTCTATGAAAACAAGTAGAACTCACCAAATTACAAGATGGAATAGAAACATTAAAAATATATCAGCTGGTTTGTATTTAGAAGGAGGTATATGTCAACTAAATATTTTTCAGTCTAAAGCTCATTCCTTAAGGACCCACTGGAGACCATGTAAAAGTATGCATAGGGTGATAGGGTGTGTGCATGTGTGTGTAAATGTGTATCTATATCTTGACTTCTACTTAATTGGCTCTCCTATAGTCATATTAATATGGGACAATAAAAGACTTCAGTGGTATAGGGAAGAAATCCATTGGAAGTCTACGATCTACTTGAATTGGAGTAGTGGTGGTAGGATAAAGGGAGATCTTATATTTGTGTCTCTAGGGCAAAGAAAATGCAAAATTAAGAAGAATTGAGTAAAGGCAGGACATGCAGAAGTGTTAACACAGAAGGTAAAGAAGAAACCAGCAGAAGTATCACCTGGCCAAATTTCATACAGCAGTGGGGAAACACCTGGCATCTGGAGACAACCCCCCAACACAGGAATTGCTCCTACAGACTTTGCTTTGGGGAATAAGCTACCTTCCCTCCCTTATTAAAAACACTCCATTGGTGATGGCAGCAGTGCAGGTGGCAGCCAAAAGGAGGTACAGGACACAGCTGGAGATCATTTATCGTATCCCCTGAACCAGCCTGGGGATATAAAGAGAGAGAAATAAGCTTGTGTAAATAAAACAGCAATCTTCTGCATTAAAGTTACATCGTCATGAGAATTCTCAAAATAAAATGCCCAAGGTATTTCTCTCCTTCCAACATTATGTCCGCTTCTCTAAGGGCACTGTTATACAAGTTCTTTGAATCAGCAGAGGCACAGTATTTAATCCAAGTCTTCCACCTTTGCCATCCAAGTCAGTTCATCCTCCCCCGTGACTTTCCAAGTGCTAACTTCAGCAAAACATGGACTGCTCCCATTTAAACTTACTGCAGTTTTGTCTCTAGCAAGTTCAGTTTCTGCCGGTCAACATAGCGAGAGAAAAGGGACACTAAGTTGGTGGGTATAGAGATTGGCTTGGCCAGGGAGGCTTGGGGAATCTGCAGAAGTTCTCGGGTTGCCATGAACATCATCTCTGTCCTGGTAAGGAAAAACCCCAAACAATAAGCAAACTAAAGCAAAGCTAAGGTTACCTAAAAGCAGGACAGAAATATAGTGAATACTAACCACTGGCTATTTTGCGTAGATTCTGTAGCAAGGTCTGAATTCTGTAGGTCTTCCCCACGGCTCAGTAGGACAAGGAGCAGTGACAGGCCAAACTGAAAGAGAAAAAGGGAATGCAGCCACCTCACTTCAGGAGATGGAATCCTGGCACTGGCTGGGAAGCAGATAGTCTCACTGCTGTACATTTCTGCGAAGCCTGGAGGAAATTGGACAGCCCCTAGTCCTGCTCATAGTTTCTTTCTCTCTTTCTCTCTCTCTTTCTTTCTCTCTCTCTCTTTCTCTTTCTTGTCATGGGGCTTGAACTCTGGGCTTGGGTGTTGTCCCTGCGCTCTTCAGCTCAAGGTAAGCGCTCTACCGCTTGAGTTACAGCACCACTTCTGGTTTTTGGTGTAGTGGTTTATTGGAGATAAGTGTCTCATGGACTTTCCTGCCCGGGCTGGCTTTTAACTGTGATCCTCAGATCTCAGCCTCCTGAGTAGCTAGGATTATAGGCGTGAGCCACCCTTGCCTGGCTAGTGTCTTTCTTTAAGCTTGGCTTCTGGCACAGTAGCAACTAAGCACAGCCAGTGGAACTCAAAAGACAGAGCCCAATATTCCTCTGTACCCAACCTGAGGTACAAAGATGTTTTAATCTCTCTGCCTAAGTTGAGATCTGGTTTTTCTCCCATTTCCTAGAACCAAAATGATAGGAAAGCAGAAGTTCATAGAAAAACAAACTTTAAAAGCTCCAAGCATTATTTTCACTTCTACCGTATACACTGTGGCCCTTTTAACAAGTACCCATTACATATTAGGCCTTACCAAAACAAAACATAACAACTCCCCCCCCCCACTCCCACCTGTTTCCATAGCAGCCACCATTTTGGTCTAGAATTCAAATTCAGAGGCCTCACAAAGTTCAGGGATGCAAAAGGCATGCTCACCTTGTTCTGAAGCACAGCAGTGAGGTGAGGGTTGGAGGGTGCTGGTGCGGCTGCACTTTGAGGTAGGTTCATTAGCTGTTGCAGAAGGCTGGTGACAGTCACTGATGGAAGATGATAGAGGAGGAGAGAAAAGGGACTCAATAAACATGGCAGCACCTACAAGAAACACATAAAAACATTATGTTGTGTCTGGAAGGACGCTCAGTGGTATGCTCAACTGGGGCAAGATTTTAGAAGGAAAAAGTCTAGCAGATATGACTAGGGTCTCAATAATGGATTCAAAGGTATCTAACGGAAAACATTCTTACCTCAGTTTGCATTGGGAACTTCATGACTTGTGAACCAAAAGTTTAACATCAAAGACATACCAAGGTTCATAGTTAAACACCAATGTTAGCTCATACAAACATTTAAATGTCTATGAGCAAAGCACTATGGCTAAAATCAAAAGGTAAGCAGAACAGGCTCCCAGGAAGCCACAGTGCAGCAGGGAAGACATAGCTACAGTGGCAATTTCAATAAATTGTGAAAAGCACTCAAGTTCTGCTGCTACAGAAGTATTTATTTAGAAGTATTATTTAGAACCACTTGCATCTTGTTTTCTCTTCATAGGAGCTCAGCAAAATAAGGAAGGATTAGGGAAGCTAAGAGATGGGAAATTCAGTGTTCAGAACCATACAGCTAGTAGCTGTAAAGAGGAACTAATGATCTTAGCTTCTTGCCATCTGGCCCAAATTAGAAAGTTAATACTTTCTAATAAAAGCAGGCTATAAACACATAAGAAAATCTAAAGTACTTCACAGGCTACTCAATGTCTATGTTAAAAAATTAGTGGAATTATTAACTGACATGTTGTCCAAGGATAGATACGTTACTTTTTGTGGTTCACCTCTTTAAAGTTTTACCCTTGGCTATCTTCAATAGCCAAATTATCAACATTCTAATCTTACTGAATCTGTTTCTCTTGTGTATTGTATCATCCAATAATCGGATAATTAACACATCTCTCACAACATCACGCCTAACTTAATTAACAATAATTTCTTACTATTCCAAGTTCGAATTTCTTCACATGTTTCAAAAATATCTTTTAGCCCATGTTTTGTTCTAATCATAATTCAAACAAGATACATAGATTGCATGTGGTTGATACAATTTTATAAACCACAATAGGTCTCCTGTCACTGTCCATTTCCTCTTCTCATGCCATTTGTTGAAGAAACTATAGGCCATGTGGATCTGGCTGTCCCTGCTGCCAATAGGTTCTGCTGATAGTTGCAATAGTTAGAATGACATGTTTGATTACGCTGGTTCAGTAGGGAAGGGGTATGGAAAGGGCATGAAAGAAATCCTGATGGCTAGAGCTGCATGCTTTCTATTCCAAGAAGCACATAGTGCTTGGGTGTCCTGCTTGTACTGTGTTAATACTGCAACACTGGGTTCAGGTGTCAGTATGCCCCAAACATTCTAATACTTTTCATCCACTTTTTACTTAAAGCGTTTGGCAGCTAGGAATGACTGCTGTCTAGATTGCTTGTCTTTCTATGAAGACTTAAGAAGTGGTTGTCTAATTTTATATCATTTCTTTTTCACTTGTTAGATAAAAATGATAAAGAAAAAAAGAAAAAAGATAAATAACTGATTAAGTGAAATTCATTTCGGTCTACTAGTAAATATAGTTTTTTTTTGTTGTTGTTGTTGGTTGTGGGGCTTGAACTCTGGGTCTGGGCGCTGTCCTTGAGCATTTCAGCCCAAGGTTAGCGCTCTACCACTTGAGCCACAGTGTCACTTCCGGTTTTTTGAGTGGTTTATTGGAGTAAGAGTCTCATAGACTTTCATGTCTGGGCTGGCTTTGAACCTCAATCCTCAGATCTCAGCCTTCTGAGTAGCTAGGATTACAGGCGTGAGCCACCGGTGCCCGGCTATAGTTTTTCTTTCTAATATAAATTATGATTCTACTTTTGGCCAGCCATCCTTTCAAGTTGGACTGTGCATCACAGCACTTAAAATCTGCTAGCCTCCTCACTATTGGATACAAGACACTGCAGGATTATCTTGTACATTTCAAACCGCAGACTTAGAACTGTCTATTACTTTAAGAATGGGGTTTTTAGAGATGTGATCTATTAACTCTATAATGCACATGACTAAACATGGACACACTGAGATTTTTACCTGTTTCTCTATCAGGAAAGCTCCACAAAGGCATGATTTTAATTCTAGCTCCTAGCAACTGGCACTAAAGTAGTGCCAGGTACACTGAAGTACTTCATTAGTGTCTGCTGAATAGATAAAGCTCTCCCAAACCAGCCTTCCATTGTTGAGTTCTTGGGATATTATGGGGACAGAGTGCCTGATGCCTCATTGTCTACAGTATGTCTGCTGTAAAGTAGCTGGAACTTTTTAATCTGGTCTTCCATTTTCTAGGAAAAACCTTGTAGTCTTAAATTGTCCACCAAGCCATTTCATTATTGGAATGTTTCGTCTTGCCACTTTTTTTCTAATGGTAACATCTAAGCACACTACTAAGTGTAAATGATGAGACCTAAATACCTACTATCTACATCTCATTTATTTCTATATAGTTTCTTTTTTTTTTGTCGGTTGTGGGACTTGAACTCTGGGCCGGGGCGTTGTCCCTCAGCTCTTCAACTCAAGGCAAGCGTTCTACCACTTGAGCTACAGCGCCACTTCATTTATTTCTGTAGATAGTAAATTTCAAAGGTCTTAGAAGGAATAGTTTCCAACCCTTTCATGGTATACCACTTACAAGATACACTATCATCGTTTGTTTCCTGCAGTAAATACCCACACAATAATTATTCAACTTGTAATCAACTTAAGTTCTTTTATTATTCTGAATCTTAGAAATTAGTTCTTTGTCTTAATTCTTTAATGTGATTAACTTACTAATACCATTCTAAATTTTGTTAATCTTTCAAGAGCTATTACATGGATAAACAGAAGAGTCTAATGAAAATTCAAACCTGACAGACTTACGTTCTAAAGTTTCAAGTCAGGTTTAAATCATGATAAAAATTATTTAAAAGCACTGGTCTGACTTCTTTGGGAGTCTGTTCTATCACACTTAATATTGGCTAATATTGAGCTACTAGTAACAGCCCAACAATGATACTTTATATACAGAAAAAATAAACAAGACCAGAAGTTTTCAAATTTCTTTTCAAAACATCCAACCCACCTAGGGACCTGTTAAAATATACCAAAATTCTGATTTGGCTGCTATAAATTCTCAGGCAGAATTTTTAGGTAGCGCAAATTATCTGCTTCCCAAGTAAACTGGACACAGAGCACATTTTCACAAGTAAGACAGAATTATTGATTTGTCTGTTTGGTCAAATATGGAATTAAAAAACAGCCTAGAGTATTTAAAAGTTTTGCATTAATGAATCCAATCATATTTGCCAAAGCGGACAAACAACATGGAAGGAAGGAGAGGAACAACAAAGGTGTGCAAGACACCTCCCAAGGCAGGTCACCTCATCTTGCGCATCCTTCTTGATAAGGAAAGGGAGGTTCCTGGCAGTTGTCATGAGAATGTCAGCTGCTTGCTCTGTGGACAGAAAAGGGAGAATGCGGGCAACCATTCTCTTCCCTTTTCGGATACACATGATCTGTACAAAGTGGTCATCGCTTGGCCTGCAAGGGAAGAAAAATGCCAAATTGTGTCAACAGCAGCATTTTAGGAGATCCTCATTTTTCCCCGTCTTAGATGTTACTGAATGAATACACTGTACTCATTTTCACTCTGCAAATATCTGCAGTAGAAAATACTGAGAATGATTTCTCCAACATTAATTGAACAAAAGGTAAAATTTCAAGTTTCACCAATGTAGAGAATCATCATTTCACAAATTATATGTGAAGGAAACATGGTTTAACTACATGCATGATTTTCCATTATTATTTGACTATTATTATTATTTTTTTGTGCTAGTCCTGGCTTGAAATCAGAGTCTGGGTGCTATCCCTGAGTGTTTTTGTTCAAGGTAAGCACTATATCATTTGAGCTCTACTTCTTCCATTGTTGAATTTTAAATAACTTTATTAATAGCATATGGTTAATAAAGCAATCTGAAAAAAAGTAATCGAAAATAAAAACAAAATTTCAGTGTGGACTTTCTAAGTTTTAACATATTAAGGCAAAGACCTATCCTTTCTACTGTGTCTTATGTATTTTTTATTCCTTAAAAAATGTGCTCATAACTGGGTAAAGTAAGCCTCTAATCCTAGCTACTTGGGAGGCAGAAACCAAGGGATTATGATTAGAGGTCAGGCAGGTAAAAAGTCTGAGACTCCATCCTAACCAATGGCTGGGTGAAGTGGCATTTATCATCCCAATTAATGAGGGAAGCATAATGGCTGGGCCTAGTGGCATATACCTGTCACCTAAAGACATGTTTACACAAACAGGATGACTGCAGTCAAGGCTAACACAGGCATAAATTGAGATCTTATCTAAAAGATAACCAATAGGATAGGTGCAAGCCTTTCTGACTTTACACCTGTTGAACTCAAGAGCTCTGCTGCTCTCCTTCCACTATTCTTACTCTATCCTGGTGCTCTTACCACTTGAGTTCTACTTCCAGCCCAGCTTTTTGCTGGTTAGTTGGGGATGAAGTCTTGAAGACTTTTCTACATGGATTGATTTTGAACCTTGATCCTCCAGGCCTAGCCTCCAGAGTAGCCAGGATTACAGGTGTAATCATAAAGCATGGGGTGCAGGGGTTAATCTAATTTAAATACTGTATAATACATGTGTGAAATATTACCATGAAAGTTCTTTGAATAATCAGCATGCAGTAGAAAAAATGCAAACCATGCCCCAAAGAAGAATGGATACTAGTGCCAGTGTGAAGGAGTATAAATACTTTTATGTATATCTATGTCAACAGAATAATAGTTTGTTGAGATTGGTTTGGGAAAAGAGGGAAGAAAGGGTACTAGAGAGGTTGATGCCGATAAAGGTAAATTATGTGCATCTACTGATATGTCAAACTTTTTTTTTTTCCCCTTGGGTCTGGTCGTGGACCTGAATTCTGGGCCTGGGTGCTGTCCCTCAGCTCTTCAGCTCAAGGCTAGCGCTCTACCACTTGAGCCACAGTGCCACTTCTGGTTTTTTTCTTTTTGCTTATGTGGTGCTGAGGAATTGAACTCAGGGCCTCATGCATGCAAGGCAAGCGCTCTACCACTGAGCCACCTTCCCAGCCCTCCAACTTCTTTTGGTCAGTTATGGGTCTTGAACTCAGGGACTGGGTGCTGTCCCTGAGCTTTTTTCACTCAAGGCTAGCATTCTACTACTTTGAGCCACAGCGCTACTTCCTTGGATATGTCAAAATTTAACCTCCTTTGTACAACTAATTGATGCTAATAAAAAATGTGGGGAAAAAAATCATAAACCAGAACAATCTTTAGGATCAAAACCAGATATCTAAAATGTTCTCACACCATCTCTATGGCACCCTGCACAACTTCTGGTAGATACTAAAGATGTATTTGTTGAATAAATTAACTGTCAAAATAGAGCCTTTCCCCTGGTAGCCGGAAAGGATTATTAAATGTTTTATCTGAAGAATCAGATATCCAAGTTTTTAGCCAAAAAGATTCTGAGCACCCAGGAGCTGGTGGCTCACATTTGTAAGCCTAGCTATTCAGGAGGTTGAGATCTGAGGATCTTGGTTCAAAGCCAACCTAGGCAGGGAAAACTTTGAGACTCTTAAAACTAGAAGTGGTCCTGTGGCTCAAAGTGGTACAGTGCTAGCCTTGAGCAGAAAAGCTCAGGGACCCTTTGACAGATTAAAGAGAGAGAGAGCAGGTGGGGTTAACTGAACCCAGGGCTTCATACATGCTAGGGAAGCACTACCACTAAGTCACATTCCCAGTCCTGCTCACCTCTCTTGTCCAGGCAATTTGCCCCTCAAGTTGTCATACATGCTACAAATTTTGTGCTTCCTTTCTTCAATCAGGACAGGCCGTTCTTCTTCTAGACTTAGGAGATAGCGCCTTTCATAATCCTCCACGTCAAGGAGTAAACTATAGGTCTATGGATGAGACAAAGCAGTCACAGCATGCTAGTTCAGGACCATAGGATATTAGATAAACAACATTACACTTTAGACTATCTGGTCAAGATATAAGAATTGAAATCTCATACAAAACCTGAGAAGGGGAGGGGAGAGGCTCTTCAAAATGCAGATGAAATATTGTGAACATATATAACTATTCCAACATCATTCCTGGTCCCTCCCTGACCTCTAAATTAGCAGTAAAGATAATGAAATGATAGTACTTTCCAATGTTTTCAGCAGACACTAGACTGCAATAGAAACCTTTTATTGCCACTGGTCATCCTTTGTACCAACAAAAATGTTAATAGTTAACTTTACTATAGGGTAATTCACTATCTGAATATACAACTCATTGAAGATACTACTATAATCACTCCACAAAGGTTACATAACTTGCGCCCAAGTCACTGCTTCAGGCTGAAATGGAAAAAGTATGCGCTGCATCCTGGACAATCTGTCCTCTGAACCACTATGTTCCATGGTCTTGCAATGTGATTATATGTGCTTTATAAACAATTTGTTTCTATATATTATTTCATTTTCCTTATACCAAGTGAGTGCCCAATAAATACCTGTGAAGTGGAAAACCACAGGCAGACATATACACACACACACACATACATACATACATACATATATATATATATATGATGTGTGTATGTTTGTGAAAACTTGTGTTTGTGTGTCCTTAACTCAGGATCTGGGTATTGTCCTTGACCATTTTTTTTCCCTCAAGGTTAGCACACTACCACTTGAGCCACAACTCTACTTCCAGGTTTTTGATAGTTAATTATAGGTAAGAGTCTGAAGTGGTTAAATATAGTAAGAGTCTGAAGGACTTTCCTGCTCAGGCTGGCTTTGGACCATGATATTCAGATCACAGCCTCTTGAGTCCAGCTCAGAACAATGCAATTTTTATTCTAATTTTTCTGAGAATTCGGTAAGTGACCTACCCAAAGGTACTCAACTTATAACTGGGTAAGTCTGGGCAAAACCCAGTACTTCCAATTTCAACTGTGGTGTTCTCTCCATGATGCTACTGGCCAAGTATACTGAGATTGTTTCCATTGCGCTCTGGTTAATTTAGGCACTTAAGAATATATTCTTAGCCAGGCGCTGGTGGCTCATGCTACTGAGGAGGCAGAGATCTGAGGATCCTGGTTCGAAGCCACCCCCCGCAGGTAAGTCCATGAGACTCTTATCTCTAATAAACTACTCAGAAAAAGCTAGAAGTGGTGCTGTAGCTCAAGTAGTAGAGTGCTAGCCTTGAGCAGAGAGGCTCAGGGACAGAGGTCAAGCCATGAGTTCAAGCCACAAGATGAACAGAAAAAGAATATATTCTTTATTACAATCACAGAACACTGAGGGGAGGGTTTAAATATGAACAAAGTATATCATATATATTTATGAGAAGAGTATAATGAAATTTCACTGAAACTGTTAAGAAGGGGGGAAGAGGGACAGGTTAAGAGACAGTTAACACAGATGGAGTGAATTTGATCAGTGATCAAAATACATTCATGTATGCATGTAAACATCACAATGAAACCCCTTTATATAATTAATGTCAATTAAAATTAAATACTGATTGCTCATTTTACTTTTTGTTTATACATATGGCAGTTTCCTATTTGAAACTATAGCAAAAAACTCTTAAAACGTACTTTTTCAATTATGACAAGGGTTTTCCTTCTTTTGTCTCGAACCTGTTTTTCTTTTGTCTCCTAAAAAAAAAAAAGACAATATCCAGTATAAATTAATTTCTGCTAAGAACAATTTACCCAGTATGTACCTATAATTTCACTATGAAAATACTGTGACAAGAAAATCTTGACTCTCTTGATAATTAATAATGTAAAAAAAAAAAGAGTTTGGACAAAGGTCCTAGAGTTGACTGAATCAGATCACACTAATTTCACAGGTAAAAGGTAATTATAGAATTCATAGAAGATGAAGATACAGGAAAATTTGAAAAAGCGTAGTAAACAGTATTTTAAACAGCAAACTGGAGTGAATAGGTTCTGTCTATAGCTAGAGGTACCTGGTTAGATTTTTGCCCTCTAGTCCACAAAGCCTGATCTCATCCCAGTGTCACAAAGAACTGGTGATAACCCAGATGTTCTTAAATACACAACTCTGACACTTACATCATCCTCACTCCGGGATGTCACAACAGCATCAATCATTTTTCGAGGATTGTTCACACTAGAGACAGTAAGCTTCCCCAAAGAGCCCTCAAACTGCACTGCAAGGACAAAATAATTTCAATAAAAAACTCAGCAGTATAAGCAGGAAACACTCAAAATTTGTTTTGCTTCGTTCTTTACTCCTGGTTTAACAATTTATTGCAAAATAAAGTTTTTACATATAATTTAAAATAACACTTGTACTCCTCCCCCGCCCAGACAAGGTCTTGCTTTGTATCCTAGGCTGGCTTGAGACTTGCAATCTCCTTGCCTCTACCTCCAGTGTGCTGTGGTTGCAAGCATGCTCCACGGTGCCTTCTTATCAGAATCTACCTTTTCTCCTTTTTATCCTTAGTTTTTGTGCTGGTCCTAGGGTTTGAACTCAGGGCCTGGGGTCTGTCCCTGAACTTTTTTGCTCAAGGCCAGCATTCTACCACTTGAACCACAGCTCCACTTCCAGCTTTTTTTTTTTTTTAAGTGGTTAATTAGAAATAAAGCTTTTGGACTTTTTGCTCTGGCTGGCTTTAAACCACAACCTTTAGATCTCAGCCTCCTGAATACTTAGGATTACAGGCCTGAGCTACCAGCACCCAGCTTATTTATTTTTGTTACAATAGTTATCAAAAGAAAGATCTAAGTTGAAATCCCTTTGTACAACTACTTAAGGATAAAATAAATAAAAAAGAAAAATCTGAAGTGTTTCCTCTGAATAATCAAAATTGTAATAGGTTTAAAAAAATTAGGAGTAAGAAAGGACTTAAAAGATAGCACCTGTCAGGTCATTCATATGCTAAACTTGTCATTTATTAAGGACAGTCCTTTGTAAATCATTTTCAAGCATCTCTACCCATCCATCTATATAAATATATGTTTTTTAAAATCACATCACGTCAGCAACCTCTCCAGTTCCACTTAGCATGGCCAGAGACCTTACCTGGCTTATAGGCATGCTCTAGCCTGGCCACCTGAGGGGTGATGAGCTTGGTGCGTTCCTTTTTAGGGCCATCCCCTTGCATATCTTCAGCAGCAGATAGTTTCTCCAGTTTTTCGAAGTAATTCTAACACAAAAAGTGATTTCAGTTGGGAACTCAAGCACAGACCATGAGTATTTTTTACCCTTAAAAATTTGTACCACTGGTAGTAATACAACTTCAAATCTAGAAACATACTGATCTCTCATTTATTACGTTGCTACAAAGGTACTTATTTAAAAAACAAAAAAACCCTAAAAAGCCAGGGGCTGGGAATGTGGCTTAGTGGTAGAGTGCTTGCCTAGCATGCATGAAGCCCTGGGTTTGATTCCTCAGTACCACATGAACAGCAAAAGCTGCATGTGGCACTGTGGCTCAAGTGGTAGAGTGCTAGCCTTGAGCAAAAAACAGCTCAGAGATGGTGTCCAGGCCTTGAGTTCAAGCTCCAGGACTGGCAAAAAAACCCAAAAACAAAAACAAAAAGGAAAAAAACCAAACCTAACCTTTGGGCTAGGAATGTATCCCAAGGGTAGGATATATTCTTGGTGTGTTCAAGGGCTAGGGTTTCATCCCCCTGACCCCAGCCAAACTTGCCAAGAAAAACCCCAATGTTTGACTTTCAAAAATGCTAATCAAGGAAAATGTCTTCAAAGGTAAAACACCAGTATTTGTAACTATAAGACCCAGGTTACTCTTGTCAAAATGAAAAATGTAGTCTGAGAACACAGAGTTTCAGAGTTTCTTGCATGAAAACAGGGTGGAGTCTGTTCAGTCGATTTTCATGCATTTGAAGATGAAAATCCTACCAATATTTAACTACATCAGTACTTAAGTATTTAACTACAGTATTTACACCAGTATTAAGTATTTAACTAGCTACTAGTTATTATCCTTAAAAGCAGCACCAAGGATTTACCTGGTAATAAAAATCATCCAGGTAGGGGTCAGTGCTTTGCAGCTGCATCATCTGGATTTTAGAGACCCAATCCTTCTCTCGCTGCAACATGAGATTGGCATAAGGATCCTTTCGGAGATGATCTTGGTGACTATTCCGGTGACTTCCTCGATCTCCGGCACCATTGAGATTCCGATGCTGACTGGAAAACAAATGTGTGACTAGTCACTCCAAGGTGAATTAATCATTCTAGCAGAACAGGAATAAAAATGACAGTCAGGCAATACCTTCCTTTGCTTTACTACTACTACTACTGCTGCTACTACTACTACTACTACTACCACCACCTACAAAGATGACAACATAGTTATACAAAGAGGTTACAATTCCTCAAGCCAGGTTTAAGTACAATGCTTCTTGGTCAATGTCATCCTTGCATTCACTCTCCTCTACTTTTCTCCTGCTATTCCTACCCTCGTTACATAGTTTAATTTTTACATAATAAGATTTGGTTATATGTACGTTATATGTGCTCAGAAGGGAAGAACCTTCTTCCCTCCATTCGTGTACCTCCTCATACCTTCCCCCATTGCAAATATGTTCCTGTTTCCTGGTATTCATTGATAAACAGTTCGCTAGTTCAGAGGAGTTCCACCTTTGGACTTCTCCTCTAAGTATACCATCCTTCAGTCAGTTTCTATGTATATTCATAAAATCCTTTGTATGTTATCATGTATGATTATATTTTAATCTAGTTTTTATTAAAAGAGTGAAAAAGAATCAAGTCTTAATAGAAGATAAAAGGGCTATATAATACATGATGAAATAAATAAAAACTAAAATGAGAAGACCTTAACATATGCTGTACTTTCACCTATGGATTTCACTTAAACTACCTAACTTTTCTTCACTTAGGACAATAAACTGAGGCCAAGAGAGATGACAGGAATATTCCTGGTGACAGGAATGAACACAGGTCAATTTTTCTTTTTTTGGTTGGTCGTGGGGCTTGAACTCTGGGCTTGGGCACTGTCCCTGTGCTCTTCAGCTCAAGGCGAGCACTCTACCGCTTGAGCCACAGCACCACTACAGGTCAATTTTTCTTACAGTGCTGGGGATCAAACACAGTGTCTTGTCTGCTCAAGCCAAGCATGAGTAGCACTGAGCTGTATCCCAGTTAGAATACAGGTCAATTTGACTCTACAGTTTATATAATTTTTCTTTAGCTTATTGAAAATAACAAAACATTTCTAACAGATTAAAAACTCCAGCAGACATTACAATAACTAATTACGCACCATCTGGTCTTAATGAAAGACATTTTTTATTTGGTTAAATTTTGATATTTAAAAAGTGCTATCAAAGATATTAAAGATATATTTGTAGGTGGCAGGCCCTCATATATCCCTCTAGATCCCAGTTTCCAGATCCCTTTACATACAGGAAGCATTATTCTGCCTTTGGAATGACTCCTTCCCCAAACGTTTTTGCACTTGTACTACTGTGTATCTCTTTGAATATTATACAGTAGTACTCTGAATGCCTTTACATTATGTTAGTGGAAAGATATAGTACCCCATGCTTCTCCACTCAGAATTATGCTTTTCATATTTATCTGCACTGCTAATGTATTTTGGTATAAAATAAAAAGATCTGTTAGAATGTGGTAGTCACATTTTTAACCTATTATTTCCCAATTCTCATTCAAGAAGCTATACATACTATCCTTTCTTAAAACGACAGTGGTGAGAAACATCAAGTTTTCCTGTCTGATGATTTAATTTTTATTTGCGTATTTCTAACACAAGTGAGCTTTGACATTTATTTTTCCCCCAAAGCGCCACTTGGGTTTCTTCTAACAATCGCATGTTTGGATACATTTTTTTGCTATATAGAGATTCCTTTCCCTACACTTTCTTTTCTTTGCCTCTGTCTCCGAAGTGCTGGGATTATAGGCATGCATATACCATTATTCATAAGCAAATCGTAACACATCAAACAACATGAGTGTTTCTCTATACATTTTGTACTTTTAGGGTCTTGATTAGGAGTTTTACTAGTTTCTACCTTTTCTCCACATAAAAAGCACTCTGCAACATTTTTAAAAGTGAGATGGAATTACACACACATAAAACAATAAAACATAGCTAAAAAAGTCCTCAGTTATAGTTTTCTTATTTTACACAGATGCATAATTATAGATCCATGAAGGTGGACACTTTGTCTATTCTCTTTTGAATAATCTTCAAAACCTAGCAGCTCCTGTACATGGCAGAAGTTGTGTGTGTATATACATATGCTTATGTCTGAATGATGACTGGATAATTTGAAGAAAAAAATAACAGCTGCTAAGTCTACTAAAATTCACATGCAAGGCTGACCACTGTATCTTAAAATTATTTCTGAGTTGAGAATGCAAAGAAAAGGTATGGTTGAGAACTTGGTAAGGAATAGGAAATACTGGCTTAAAAAAAAATCAAGAGCTCAACTTTAATTCTTAGAATCAAAAAATTATAATAAGTTAGAAATTCACTGATAACACCTTGTCATTTAAGCTAGTGGATTGAAAACGTAAAATGAAAGTATTTATGATAACTTTATCAGTAAAATAAGCTCCACACGAAGTAAACTAAGTAAAAAAAGAACCCCATTACTTGTTACACTGTTCAGGAAATCAAGGATTAGGAGGAATACTTACTTCCTATTCTGTTGCTGTCTCTGGTGTAAGAGTCGCCGATGCTGTGGATGAAGGTGAGTTGTATCTGGTCTAAACATTGGGGCCTGAGATCTAAGAAAAAGGCGAGAAGATCCTCAGTGCTCTTATCCTACTGACTTGAAGTTCTCAGTACTGGATAACTTCACATGGTTTCATCCAAGGGACTAAAAATTGTCTACTGTAGACAGACTGAGCCGTATTTCTCATGACTTGTCCCCAAACCAATTCTCAGCTAGTGAGATGATTATGAAGTCTCATTGCATTAGTAGTTCAAAAAGAAAAAGAATGTAGAAGAGACTTCTTTAAATTGGTTTAAGGTATTCAGCTTTAACTATGCAGGAACAACATAAAATATATGTATAACAGTCCATTTTATCTATTTAGTAGGCTAGGGTACCCAGTTATTTGATTAAATCTTGCTTTCAATGTCAAGGTACAAGCAAGATGTGATTAATAACCAGCTGACTTTAAGAAGACGAGTTTATTTCCTGTAACAGGAGTGTTCCTTACCCTTCCATCAGTTTAAGGCCTAAAAAGCCCAATCAGAAAACTCCCAAAAAATTTGGATCAAGACTACAACAAAGAAGCTCTGTCTTTGTCTCCAGCTTTATGGCCCATATACTTCAAACTATGTATTTCAAACTTTTTCTCTTTTTGTGCTGATTCTTAGGCTTGAACTCACTGTCCTTGTGCTTTTATGCTGAAGGCTGATGCTCTATCACTGGCTTTGGCATTGTTAATTGGAGTTAGGAATCTCAAACTTTCTTGCTGTCTTTGAGCCTCTATCCTCAGATCTCAACCTCCTGCGTAGCTAATAGTATAGGCAGGAGCCACCAGCAGCTGGCTTCTTTTTTTTTTTTAAGGTATTTGAAAGCTTAACATATGGAATTTGTTAAATGGTTGTGGTAAAATGGAAAAATAGTTAAAAGGAATCACTATGGCAACAGGGTTGGTACTGTAGGAACCAGCTACCATGCCATGGTTTGGGAGCACAGGGACAAGAGCTAGAATGTATATTCAACTCTTACTGAGTTTCTGGCCTGCTGGCTTGACATATGGAATTTTGACTTTCTACCCTCTACAATCAGGAGTCAATTCCTTAAAATTTGCTAAGCAAGCAAGCACTTTACCACTCGAGCCATAGCTCTAGTATTAACTCTTGAGAATTCTTGAAAGTTTTCTTGAGAACTTTGATATAGTATAGGTATTAGAAGTTTTACCAAAGCAAGAACTAAAATCCTCTTGTTATAAAACAGAAAGAGGGCAGAAGCAAGCAATTTAGCTAATGATGAGATTATCTAACTTCTCACCACTTCTTTTTCTATTATTTCTTCGTGCTAATCCTTAAGTCACCAGCACTGTGTATCTTAGTTTGAAAAAGGCAATTAATTTATAATGTACAAATGAATCACGATGCTTTGAGGGTAATATAAGAAAACCTGGAGACTATCAGATATTTGTTTGTCAACTTGAGGGCTGAGTAATACCTTAAAATATTTGGCTCAGCAATTATCAGGAGACTTTTGCATTATAAAGAGCCTTGGTTGACAATGGATAAACATTAGAATGTTTTCTGTACCTTAGGTTTTGCAGGTGAGGTCCAGGGCCAGGAGGATGCTGCTGTGGAGGGGGTGTAGCAGTGGGTGGAGCATTAAAGAAGGCACGGAAGCCTGGTGCAGGGGGAAGCATCTGCCCAACTCGCCCTTGCAGCAGTTTTGGATTCATGGCAGCCAGTGGGCTACCTACAAACCCAGGGACTCGTGCAAACTGGCTGGGAGACATTCGTCCAGGCTGTAACTATAAAGAGGGATAAGATCTTAGATACAGTAAATCAGAGAATCCCCTGCTTTTTATTCACAGAAAAGTGAACACTGCTTCCATCAATAAGTTGGAAAAAAAGAAAAGGTAGCAGTGAGTAATGGTAAAGGAAGGAGGTGTCATTAATGAACTTCAGCACAGTAAGAAACAATGAGTCCTGTATGCAGAGCTAATCACATGCTTACCTGTGCTCCTCCAAGAAGCTGTGCTCTCTGGAGGGGGCTGAAAACAGGGGGAACGCTAGGAGGAAAAGGATGACCCAAGAGGGAAGAGTTCTAAGGAGAAAAAAAAAATGGGGAAGGGGATGAAAATGACACTCATATTATGAAACCATTAAATCAATATAATAAGAAAACTCACTGGAAATGTAGTATAAACTTGGGTGTAAAAACTCTCCAACTATAGCCGGGCGCTGGTGGCTCATGCCTGTAATCCTAGCTACTCAGGAGGCTGAGATCTGAGGATCGCGGTTCAAAGCCAGCCCGGGCAGGAGAGACCGTGAGACTCCTATCTCCAATAAACCACCAGAAAACCGGAAGTGGCGCTGTAGCTCAAGTGGTAGAGCGCTCGCCTTGAGCTGAAGAGCTGAGGGACAGCGCCCAGGCCCAGAGTTCAAGCCCCACTACCGACCAAAAAAAAAAAAAACTCTCCAACTATAGAGTTTTCCATTTAAGGAGTATAAAGAAGAGTAACTCTAGAAATTATAAAACGCTATAGCCATTGAAAAGGATAAAGAAAGCAGCACTAGTAGGAGCTGAAGTAGCAAGAAATCAGATGATAATAACCACCTGAGATTTTTAAACAAAAGCGAGCTAAGAAGTGAGCCATGTCTTTCTTCTCTTGGGATCCTAAAAGTTCCAGAAGTTCAAAGATAGAGACTATACATGATATGTATAATTTAGGGGATGTTATTAGTATTTAAATGATAGGATCATTTAAATAGTAATCATTTTGTTAGGCTGTAGAGTGACATACCGGGACACCGCAGAGCTGGTTTGGAGACATCCTCTCACCATAGGGAGCAGGATAACGCGGTGGCATCGGGGGCCGAACATGGACAGGCTTCGGACACAAGATCTATTAGGACAAACATACACACAACTACACTCAATGAAATCAGTTTTTCTTCCACCTACACTCCCTCCCCTCAAGTACTAGCAGAGACACAGAACTCTACATACAGCCCTACTTCTAAGCAAGTTGCTATGTCTATGGGTTTAACACAGTACCTTTGGTCAATTCCTCTTACAAATCAAGCCATGTGTCATTTTAGTAAGGAAGACTTAGCTAATTCTCCAGTTATCCCCACCCTTCTGTGCTATCTGAGGGAGGTACCAGCAGACAATGTGACTTGCGAATTTTCTCCAAGAGGAAATATTTTGGCAGTAGTGAGGGAGAAGGAATGATAAGAAAGCTGGAGGATTAACTAAGTCCTATTCTGAAGCCTCTGTGATATGGCCGCCATGCTCAGCAATGTTGTGGTACATTGTGACTCCACCATTTCATAGGATATTGAGCCTAACTAGGCCATACCAACACCACCCTCCCCCCATACCTTCCAAATTGGCCTTCCTTTTCAGCTGCTGGTTTCAGGTGGAGGAAAGTCTATGGAACAGGACTGCACAGGCTCTAGGGAAAGCAGGGATATCTTAAAGGTAAAAAGGGATGTGGACAGTGCTGTGTGTTCCCATACCCCCCAGCTTTCAGTTATCTCTCTGCCCATGTATTAGGCAGCCAGCAAAACACTGAAAAAGGATAAATGCACTATATGTGGTACACTACTCTTTTCTCCCCCAGTTAAAAGGCAGCAGCAGCAACAGCAGCAGCAAAGGTATTAGGGAAGGTGTCTCTTATTTGCACTAACTTCTCTCTAGCTATTTTTCTAATGCCTACCCAAAACTTCCACCCTCCTCCCAGCAATCACTGATTCCCCAGTAATTTTGCCCAGATTCCCAGTATCTTGGGCTGAGTGCCTGTTGATGAGAGGTACCTGTTGGTTGAAGCTGGGTACAGCCATCTGCTTAGGTGGTGTGCCTATGGGGACAGCTCTAACAGGAGGACTCCCAATAACAGGTGAAGTTGATCTTCTTGGTAACGCGCGCTCAGAAAGATCCCGGTCATCTTCTGGGCCCTGGGGGAGCCTCTGAGGCAAGGCATATTCTAAGACAGACACTGTCGGCATTTCCTAGTTGAAGAAGAGTAGTTCCAAAAATAAAATGTCTGAATAATTTCTTGGGCTACCAAAGATATCTTGAAAAATTACTTTAACAATGTTTATCTTTTAAGAATTTGTATTAGATAAGAGTCACTCTTTGGTACGCAGTTCTGATTTTTGGTTAAGTACACAGAATGGAACTGTCACCCCCAATGAAGCTACAGAACAGTTTACCATTAACTCAAATTCCTTTGTATTGTCACTTCATAGTCAGCCCCTTGTGCTATACTCAACCACTGCCAAAAACTTATGCCTAGGCTTTTTAAGGAACATGTAGCATACACCTACCTATGTCAAGCTTTTCCCTAGGGTGTGAGAAAGGGTACATCAACAGGTTCAGCAACATAAGTGCTGGATATAGCAATCCATACCATGTGGGGAAGTAATAAATACCTATACATATACATTCTTAAGACTATGGTAAGAGTATGGTAACAGGAACAGTATGGCAAAGGATGGTAACAGGGAGTAAATTAAAACCTGAGGATATGAGAGATTTTATAAAAAGGAAAAATGTTAATACCTGAGCAAGTAGTGGTCCTCGGATTCGCCTCAGAACTTCAGATCCATCCCAGATACTGGAATTCAGGCTTCCCGGCTGAGGCTATCAAAAAACAAACACATCAAGCCTGGAATAGTGTGGTTCTCTGGGTGACTAATTTGCTATAGAAGAACAAGGTTTCAAAAGAGCCTCCACAATAGGGCTGGGATGTAGCTTAGTGGCAAAGCATTTGCCTAGCAAGTACAACGTGCTGGGTTTGATCCCCAGTACAAACAAAACAACGATCCAAATAAAAGTCTCAACTACTTGGGAATAACATAGTATAGTGCTCTAGAATTCACATTATTCCTTCATCAGAATTGCCGTCATCAGGCAATATATATAATTGATGGCATATATAATTCTCTTATGAAATAGATGAAATAACAAGGTGAAGTTCAATCCTTGATTTTGTCTATTATTAGCTGAACCATTATTAAAGACCCCAAATCAGAATAACTTACTCACTTGTAAAACTGGCCTTGTCTGCACTGCTCTCATGATAGCTGGATCTTCAAGTTCATTTTCAATCACCATCTTACTGAGTCTTTCTGCCAGATTCTCTTCATGGTCACCCAACAAGTCCATTTCATCCCTCTCTCCATTGCCTGTTTGTTCATTAACGGCCACTGGCAGCTTTTCTTCCAACTCGGCCAGCCGCTCATGTGCTTCCTGCCAGTCATCATCTGTAAGATGAAACCATTCATGTTAGAAATATAGCTCCTATAAAAATAAAAGAATTTTGTGACATTCTTCTCTTAACCAAATGATCAATCCAATTACAGAACATAGGTAGAAAGTTAAGTTTCCATCTAGAGACATGAAATAAAGTTTAAACCAGGAGACACAGAACATGGTCTTTTCATTATTATGAGGAAGTAACACTGTACTAGGAAATTCAAATGTTTGGATTAACAACTTAACACATTATCAGTGGTGTCTAATCTGAAACCAATTTCTATCCTAGTGATAAATGTATATTATTATGTTTTGGTTTCAAAGAAAAATAAAACCCCACAGCACTAGCATAGAACTTTTTCTTAACTTGTAACTGCCATGTTTATTATAAACTGTTTATTTCATCCATTCATTTCGTTCAATTAAGCACTGTTTTAGGTACATGGAATCAGTGGTACAATATAGTCAGGGCTTCCACTCTCAGGGAGCCATCATTCAAGCAGCGAAGAGATAGAAAATCACAACCAACAAAAGTCAATGATATACCATACTACAGAGGAAAATTCTGTAAGTTCTGGAGGAAGAAAGGCAGATTGGGAAGGATTGTGTAATGGTATGAGGAGGAAGGGATACTACAAGAGAAGGGAGGCAAAGAGGCAAGATAAAAGTTTATTTAGGGTCTTCTGAACCATTCAAATTGATATGGGGACAGGCTCATGAAAGTTTAAATGTGGTTTTACCTTTTGAAAGAATCACTTTGGCTACAGTGTTGAAAATAGTTTGGAGAGGGGGAAGCGCCAAGCCAATTATGCAGCTACTGAAGTAAACCAAGGGAGACGACTTGTACCAGGGTCAAGCTGTCCTTTATGGCTTTGCTATTCTACTAATAACCTTACTGATACAGCAATAGGAGTTCCATTGTAGCATATATTAAAATCATCAGAATCCTTCATCAGCTTTCTACCTAGACTTACTTCTATCATACCTCACAGTGCAGTTCCTATTATTCCACTTTGCTTTCTTAAAAACTTATAATCCTGCTTCTTTCAGCATTGAAGTGCAGTAATTTCTCCCTCTTCTCAGAAATTCTCCCTAAATAATTCTTTCACGTTCCTTCTAACTTTATCTCGTCTAAACATATGCTTTTTTTAATGAACAAAAAAGTATTCTTCTGTGTATGTTATATATTTGTTCTTACATTACTTAAAAAATTTTAATTCTACAAAATCCAGACAGGAATAAGTAACTACCTTTTTAACAGAAACATTCTGGTTACAAAGAAAATACAAATCTGTTTTTAAAAAAATCTAAGCATTAAATATTTTGTGATGCTTACAAAATATGTCACTTAGAATATAAACGTTTCTCATGTTCACTATGTGAAACTGGCAGAGTTTAACATGTTTCTTTCCCCACCGCCCCCACCTCACTTTTATAGTACTGATATTAAACTCAACACCTTGCAATGTGCTAGACAAGCATTTTATCACCTGAGATAGCGGTTATTTCTATTTATTTATTTAATTTATTGTGCTGGACCTGAGCCTTGAACTCAGGGTCTAGGCACTGTCCCTGAGCTTCTTTTCCTCAGGCCTACCAATTGAGCCTGCTTTAATATGGACTTTCCTGCTTGGGCTGCCTTCAAAACACTGATCCTCAGATCTCAGCCTTTAGAGTCAGTAGGATTTCAGGTGTGAGCCAACAAACAGTGCCCAGCTGTTTCTCTTTATTTAAACACTATAACTACTGATAATACTATCTTTTTTTTTTTAAAGAACTATGATTCTATTCTATTAATAAACCACAATTCAGCTTATTCCATAGTGAAAAAATCTGGATATTTCTGAGTTAAAACAAAATAGAAATAGAAGTTTTTTTAAATTTATTTTTGTTCGTCGTGGGGCCTGAACTCTGGGCCCCAGTGCTGTCCCTCAGCTCTTTAGCTCAAAGCTAGCACTCTACCACTTGAGCCACAGCACCACTTCTGGATTTTTTCTGCTTATATGGTGCTGAGGAATTGAACCCAGGGCCTCATGCATGCAAGGTAAGCACTCTACCACTGAGCCACCTTCCCAGCCCCCAGTTTTTAAATTTTTTTTTTAATGGCAACCTCAGCCCCTAAAAATTATGGTAGCTTTAATAAAGGAAAGAGAAACAGAAAGAGCAGTAATCCTTCCAAGTAGGTGTGGGTTTCTAAAGATTCACCAGACTGTTGTGACATATTGCTAAGTTTACACAAATTTATTTATACTTCTCTTTCAGTTACTCTGTTCTCATCTGTTAAGGATAACAACAGTACCTAACTCACAAGCCTGATGTGAGGACAAATAATATGGAAAATTTAGAATGGTGCCTAGCACGTCATAAGCACCAGGTAAATGTAAGCCTTTATTTTAGAGAATGAGTTGGGACTACCTTAATCCCATTTATTGAGATGGTGCAATTGTTATTATTTTTTAATTTTAAGAAAGATGATATGAGAGCACTCTTACCTAAAATATTCCCTATGTGAAGTTATTATTCCAGTTGCCCACTCTGCAAATTCCAAAGAATCAAACCAAAGCTAAGTATGACATTTTCCCTACTGGCTTACGTTCTCTTTACCAGTTATATATGTGCCTGCTGACTAAGAAAGCAATTTGCTTTTCATAATATTTAAACCAAGATGTTATGAGGAAATACAATGTTCACTTTAAAGCCAGGCATTAGTGGCTCACACATTAATCCTAGATCCTTATTAAGTTGAGATCTAAGGACTGTGGTTTGAAGCCAGTCCAGGCAGGAAAATGTCTGGGATGGCTTCAAACTCTCAAGTAGAATAACTATCTCCTTAACAAGTAAAAAGTCAGAAGTAAAGGTGTGGCTCAAGTAGTAGAGTACCAGCTGAGTTACAAAGCTAAGGACAGCACCCAGGCCCTTTGTTCAAGCTCCAATATTGGCACAAACACACATTTTACTTTACAATTCAAGTATACTACATACTCAATGGAAAGAACTTACCTTTGGAAATGTTTTCTCTATTATGAACTTTGTTGACAAAAGAAGTCCTCCTTAATCACACTTCTGCTTCATGGTAAAGAATAAGCTAACTATATACTACTTTGTTGCCTTTAATATTTACTATCTGTGCTGTGTGTGTGTGTATGTGTGTGTGTGTGTGCGCGCGCACGCCCTGGGGCTTAAACTCAGGGCCTGGGTGCTGTAACTTAGGGTTTGGGTGCTGTCCCTGAGCCTTTTCTGCTCAAGGCTAGTACTCTACCACATCAGCTCCACTTCCAGCTTTTGATAGTTCATTGGAGATACAAGTCTCACAGACTATCTTTCCTGCCTGGCTGGCTTGGAACCACGATTTTCAGATCTCAACCTCAAGCCACTAGTGCCCAGCTACTACCTGTACTTTTACTGCACACTAAAACATTTCAACTTGTATTTCTTTTCTATCACATACAATACAGTTCCATATACTTTAATATCCTTTTAATGGCAGTATTCCAATCTTGTAGGGGAAAAAAAAGGAACGTTGGGTGAACAGGGAGACTTCCCACAGAACTTAAGACTTGAATGAGAAGGCAAGATCTCTTCTGTCCAGAATCAAAACTGAGGGCAGCTATGCTGTCTCATCTTAGTTTATTATCTATAAATCAGTTTCATTAACTTTACTCAAATACTAAAAAATTTGTTGAAAATGACATTCTCTACAGCATTTAACAGAAAGATCTAGAAACAAGTACAGTGTTGGTAGCTTCTATTTTATTCAATAGGTTATTACTGAACTATCTCCTTTAAGTACAATTTCCATGCACAGAAGTTCCATGTGTTTGTAATTCTAGTTTATGCAGCTTTCCCTGTGATAGCCATGAAGAAAGACAAATAGTATTTTCTCATGCCATGCTCCTGGACAACCTCATCTCCTAACCCATGGCTACATTCCAAAAGGTCTTAACTCCCTTCTCTAGTGAGTCTTGCTTCTACTTTCAACATTTCTCTTGCTGCAAAGTTTTAGTTCTGTAGTGAATTTTGTAAATGGCTAACAACAGTAAACTTTTTTCATTTTTGTCAGTTCATTCAACTCTGTGCAATTTTTAACATAAACTTAAGTTGTTGAAAACCACTATCCTTTATGACATTTTAAGACTTTTATTTGGTCTTGACATAGAACATCTTGGGATTACCCACTACTGCTAAATTTCTTCTCCTTTATTAAACTTGGAACATTTGGACAAAAGTGCTGCAGTTCCAAAGAAATCACACATATTAACACACCTCAATGTAAGCACTATTGTTGTTTTCCAAAATCTGACAGCTAAAGCAAGAATATCTCCACTGACTTTATGCAGATATTTATATATGTATACTCTTCATTTTTTTTTATTGTGAAAATACCATACAGAGGGGTTACAATTACATGGGTAAGGTAATGAATACATTTTTTTTTTTTTTGGTTAGTCGTGGGGCTTGAACTACGTGCTTAGTGCTGTGCCTGCGCTCTTTAGCTCAAGGCGAGCATTCTACCGCTTAAGCCACAGTGCCACTTCCAGTTTTCTAGTGGTTTTTCTAGTGGTCTCAAGGATTTTCCTGCCTAGACTGGCTTTGAACCGCGATCCTCAGATCTCAGCCTCCTGAGTAGCTAGGATTACAGGCGTGAGCCACCAGCGCCCGGCTAGGAGTACATTTCTTATCAAGCATTGTTGCCTCCTCCTTTGTTTCCCCTACTCTTCATTTTTTAAAAGTACAAAACTTACGCTAATACTCCACTTGCTTTAACCTTCTTCTAAAGCTTGTTCTCAAACTGATTACGTAAGGTGGCTTCCTAAATTTTTGGTCTTGGGCTTTACAACTCCATGGCTATAAGTTTAGTTTGGCTCTTTTATATTTTCAATTCCTGCAATATTTATATGTAGGAGTGGAAAAAATTTCCATTTGTGCACAATACTTCCCTAACTTATAAAGACTATCACCAATATACTTGGAATAAAAAAGCCTTTTTAAAAAGCTAATGCAGATAAGACAATAGAAATGGTTATACATTCAGTGACTATACTCTGTACCTTTGTAACAGTAAAAAAATTAAAAATACATCTACATACTAGAATCTGATTTGTCTTCTAATTCCTTAGTTTCCCTTACATTGCATGTCTTGCAAACAAAATTTCCCTCATCTAGATTATTTTAAAACTCTGTTAAATGTCTACTTCTCCAAACATTTGAATTCTACTTCTCCGAACATTTGAATTCCTTATAATGGCAACCAGGAACCACAAAGTCATATAGCAGGATGAGACAAGGCTTAAAGAATACCTGCTTTTATAGGTGAGACAAAAAGATCAGCAAGGGGCTGGGAAGGTGGCTCAGTGGTAGAGTGCTTGGCTTGCATACATGAGGCCCTGGGTTCAATTCCTCAGCACCACATAAGCAAAAAGAAAAAAGCCAGAAGTGGCGCTGTGGCTCAAGTGGTAGAGTGCTAGCCTTGAGCTGAAGAGCTGAGGGACAGTGCCCAGGCCCAGAGTTCAAGCCCAAGACCGGACTTAAAAAAAAAAAAAAAAGATCAGCAAGATGAACTATTCTGACTGAAGGATGCACTCACTGTTCTATTAAGATTATGGTGTTACCCCTAGCAAAGCCCTTGTGAAAGTCTAGAGAGCAAGGTGATACCATGAAAGAAGTCACTTACCAACTGCACCTGACCCAAATGTATCATCATTGAATTGATCAATCTCCTCATCTTCCTCTCCCAGGCCTTGAAATGCATCATCATCTTCATCCAGAGGACAATCTTCCAGAGACTGAACAGAGAGAAAGGAATTGAGCTTCAAACTTATATGCTCATTTTCAAAGGCCTAAAAATGTCTACCTTGCCTTTGTAAAGGTAAGCTTTTTGTTTTTGTTGGTCATGGGGCTTGAACTCAGGGCCTGGGCACTGTCCCTGCGTTTTTCTGCTCAAGGCTACTGCTCTACTACTTCGAGCCACAGTGTCACTTCTGGTTTCCTGGTGGTTAATTGGAGATAGAGAGTCTCAGGGACCTTCCTCCCAGGGCTGACTTTGAACCTTGATCATCATCTCAGCTTCCTGAAGAGCTAGAATTACAGGCGTGAGCCACCAGCACTTGGTAAGATTTTTTTTTCCTATCCAATTTTTCTGGCAGTTGGGAGATTTCACTAGCTTCTGTTTCTATTTTCTATTCCTTGTTTCATTTATTTTATCCTCCACTCCTAAAACATGTCCAGTTTTCCTATTTAATAAAAATTCAACAATAGCATATCGTCATGCACCCATTAAATTAGGCGCACACATTCTTCCCACTGCTGGCTGGAATACTGATTACAAGTAAAAAAGGAACACTGTTATCTTGTGTTTCATGTAACTTTCTCAACAAAACTCATACTTGCCTCCTTACATTCAATTTTATTATTGCTTTTAATGCTTTCTCTTAACTTTCTGTCCCCCTTCTGTTTCTTGTAGTTCTAAATTCTCACTGAAAGCTAAGTTCTCTACTACTTATGTGGGACGAGCTCTGATACATCAAGCTCCACTCTTACAAGTATTATAAACATGGGCAACTCATTCTTGTGTGTGTGTGTGTGCCAGTCCTGGGGCTTGAACAAGGGCCTGGGAACTGTCCTTGAGCATTTGTGTTCAAGGCTGGAGCTCTACCATAAAGCCACACACAGTTCCACTTCTGGCTTTTTTGGTAGGTAACAGGAGTAAGAGTTTCACATACTTTCCTACCCAGGCTGGCTTCAAACTGCTTTCCTTAATCTCAGCCTCCGGAGTAACCAGATTTAGAGGTGTGAGCCACCTGGGCCCAGCACAATTAATTTTCTTGATTAACTGATCAGTGCCTTTTGAAGATCTGTTGTGTCTGGAGGCTTGTACTATGTTAGGCTCTGGTCCTCAGTTTCTTAAATCGTATTTCAGGGATACACACCACTTAATTCAGTTTGTTGTGAGGATTAAACAAGTCAAAGATTGTAGACAGCTGAATATAAACAATCTTAAGTGTGTTCTACTTTATTTTCAGGTACAGTGTCTGAGCATGTAGCCCAGGCTGGCCTTGAACTCATGACTGCTACCTCAGCCTCCACAGTGTTGGAATTACAGGTTTGTGTATTTTAAACATTTCCCTCCTCCACCTTAGTTTTATTAATTGACTTATTCTTCCAAGTATTCTTTTTCTCTCAACAACTTCTTCCCACTGTGTCTCATCGTTCTTTCTCCCCACTTACTAGACATTATGGTAGTGGCTCAGCTATCATGTATACCTGTCCTAATTCCACACTCTTAGTATGGACTGATTTGTAATAGATCTTGCCTGGCTAGAGCCTTTCTACCCATCCTAAAAATCTCTCATGCTAACAGAAAGCAGACGTGGGACTGGTCCCTAAATCAGAGGCCACTAGCAGCCTTATACTCTTCCAAACCATAAAGATCTACCTAACCAAATCACTGCTCTCAAAACCAAACCCAAAATCCTGAAATGACTCAGGGATAACCGAGAGCCGTCCCCAATGATTTTGCAAACGGGAGAAAACTCTCACGTTCAGAGATTCAGCGTCACTCAAGGTCACAGAGTCTCGGTGACAGGGTCAAGAACCTGCTGCCTTCCCAAGGACAGCACCCCCCAAAAACCCCCACATCTTCCCTGGTCCTGAAGGAACTTCTCCTGGACACGCCCCCTCCCAACCCTTCAGCTCGCCAGCCGTCTAGCCCGAGAGTCAAAGGACACCCCAGCCACCCCGCAGGCCTCCTGGGTGTGTGGGCGTGCGCGTGCGTGGGAAGCTGGGGAGGGGGCGTCCGGGCACTGGGCGGGAAACGGAGCGACGGGCATCCAGGTAAGGTCTCCCTCAAGGAAAGCCACCGGGCAGGAGCCCGCGTTGTGCGCGGGCCGGCCGGCCCCGCTCCGAGGGAGGGCGTGGTGGGGTGTGTGGCCGGACCGTGGCACTTAACGGGCCCTGCGCACCCCAACACCGAGGCCAACTTTCCCCAGCCACAGCCGCTCCGCCCGGCAGTCCCGCCACCTGCAGACCGCTCGCCGGCTCCGCGGACCGTGAGCCCCAGGCCGGCGTCGCCCCCCGCGCTCCCCCGGTTCCCACGGGCCCCGGCCTCTCTCCCTGCCGCTCCCCCCCCACCCACCCCACGCACGCCCGGAGCACGGGACCGGCGCGCCCGCGGGCAGGAGAGGCAAAGGGGCGCGTGAGGCGTGAGGGAGGGGCCACTTCCGGTCGCCACACTCACCTCGTAGCGGAACATTCTTGGGGAAGGGGGGAGGGAGCGGGGAGGGGAGCGGGGGGAGGGAGGGGAGAAGCGCCGACGCTCCGGTCTCCTCGGCGCGCGCGGGTCCTCCACCGGCTCGCGACCCCTGGCCGCCGCCGTACGCCGGAGCGTGCGTGGGAACGTGCGCAGGCGCAGTTCGGGGAGGGCGGCCGCCCCGTTTGGCGCCTGACGGCGGCGGCGGCGGCAACGACAGCAGCGGAGGCTGCGCGGAGGACAGATTTGGCGTGCGGCTTCCTAGAGTCCGCGGCGAGAAGGAGGTCCCGTGGAGAGCGACTGCGCATGCGCGCCCGCGGGTGGTGGGGAGGGGGTGGGCGGGGGAGGCGTCCCGGCTCCGGGAACCTCGCAGCTCCGCCTTCCGGCTTCTCCCTCCGCCCGCCGCCCGCTGGGCGCTGGGCTGCGAGTCGCCCGGCCAGTCACGAGTTCTCCGTCATCGCCGGGGCGGGGAGAAGCCCGGGGCCGGTCCCACGCTGTGCGCTTTGGGGTCCGGGCTGAGCCGGGCGCGGGAGTCCTGGGCGGCTCTCGGGGTGGTTTCCTCTCTGGCGCTCACGTCCCGCACTGCTGTCCGTGGTACCGGGGGGGGGGGGTCGGCACCCGAGGCTCCTGGCGGGGAAAGCACACACATCCCACGTCGGGTGCTGCCTGCGTCGGGTGGCAGGTGACCGCGCCGGGCCCGGGACAGGTGGCCGCTGTTCCCACCAGGCCCGGCCCGGCGGGGCCGTGACTCACCCGCCTCCCAGCCGCGCCCCAGCCCGCTTCGTGCTGTGTTCGGTGCTAAGCCGAAGGCCCCGGCCGGGAGGTATTTTTAGGCACCCGGCGCCCCGAGGCCCGGGCCGGGCTGGGCGGGGACCTCAGCCGGGGTGCGCCCCCGCGTGACCCCACCTTTGTACCGTGACTTTGCACCGGGGTGCCAACCTCTACACCCCAGTGGCTGAAGTTCTGGTGGTGGGTCACCTCCTGGAACATCGCGCGTCCTCCCCAGCGGGTTTGACCCCACTGAATCCCCCCTCCACCCCTCCCCCCGCCTCCTTCCTCCCTCTCTTCTCCTCCTCTCCCTTCTCCTCTCTTCCCTTTTCTCTCCCTTCTCTCCATTCCTCTCTCCTCTTTCTTCTTCTCTCCCTTTTAAATTGTGCCAGCAGAAAGTATTCTTTTTATTTTACCTTAATTTTCTGACCTTTTTAGTTATCTTTAGTTGTAATGAGGCCATTCAACCTGTCAGTTTGAGTTCAGTGCATCTGGATCAGTAGCACCCCCCCCCTTTTTAAAAATCATTCCCATCCCCACCCCTCCATCTCAGCCCCTGGCATAGCTATATGCCTGGAGGACTGTGACTGTATTTTTCCCTTCCCCACCTCCAAGAAGTTATTCTTAGGAGTTCCACTACCCCTTCTCTCCCCCGTGTGTGAAAAATGCAGCCTCGCCTAAGAACGGCATACTGTAAATTCCTCACGTGTCAGTGTGAGTGCATTCATCAGGGCTTGCGTAGTGGAAACGCAGGATTTGAAAATAGAAAGTCTGGATGGCAAGCAGTGGGCTGTCCACTGGTAGTGAGACATCCACTAGGTCACTGGGACTTAGTGGCTTTGGGAAAGTGGAACAGAGTGATTCGGGGATAATGCAGCTGCTGCTAATAATGATGGTAATGATTGAAAGCTGAATCATTCCTTACAACTCACCCGGAGAGGTAGGCACTAATACTTTCTCCAGTTTATAGAAGAGGAACCTGAGTGTTGGACACCTTAAATAATTTGCTTTAAGTCAATGGCAAATTTAGAAGTTGGCAGATGAGGACTTTCTAAAACCCAATCTCTTAATCACAGTGACAAAGTACAAAAAGCTAATAATTGCTTGGTTCAGTCTTCAGCTTTAAAGAAAGGAGCAGGTCAGGGATAAGATGATTATTTTTCAAGTATGTGTGCAATATAAGAAATATCAGAGCGGGGTGCCAGTGACTCATGCCTGTAATCCTAGCCACTCAGGAGGCTGAGGTCTGAATTTCACAGTTCAAAGCCAGCTTATCTTATCTCCAGTGAACCACCAGAAAACCGGAAATGAAGCTGTGGCTCTAGTGGGAGAGCACTAGCCTTGAGCTGAAGAGCTCAGGGACAGTGCTCAGGCCCAGTCAGGTGCTGGGTGACATCCTCAACGTTTTTTTTTTAACCATCACCAAAGTATTAATGTCTTGTAGACCAGGAGTTGACAAACCATGGCCCACAGGTGCATCTGGCCCAGCCATCTATTTTTATAAGGCAATATATTCACAGTTTATTTACACATTGTGTTTGGTTGCTATGTATTAAGTTACTTTTGCATCTCTGTGACCAAAGTACCGGAGAGAACTGAAAAGAAGGAAAGATGTGTATTAAAACTTACAGTTTCAGAAGGCTCAGTCCATGTGTGGTCTCATGCTGGGGTAGATTTTCCTGGGGGGCAGTGGGGAGGACAATGCAGTGGAGGCAGTTCTTCACCCCAAAGACAACTAGAAGCAGAGCAAAAAGTAAATGCAGTGAGAGGCTGGGGCAATAAATAGCCCCCAAAGCCACACCCTCAGTGACCTACTTCCTCCTACTAGGCTCCGCCTCCTGACCTTTTCCAACTTCCTGTTTTAATTTTTATGATTCTGGTCCTAGGGCTTGAACTCAGGGTCTGGGTGTTGCCCTTGAGCCACAGCTCCACTTCCAACTTTTTTTGGGTGGTTAGTCTCATGGACTTTTGCGCCTGGGCTGGCTTTGAACTGTGATCTTCAATCTCTGTCTCCTGAGTAGTAGTAGTGGTATAAACATGCATAGGTATTTAGGCTTTTTCCACCTTCTAATGAAGCTCTCATCTGTTGACTAGTTCAGAGCCCTATCTAATTAGGTTTCTAGAGGAGTGTGTTGCTTTTCTCTTAAATGTTTCTTAATTTTTCAGGTTGCCAAGATGCCCTCATGTATTAAAAGACAAGAGTTGGTAATTACAAATTAGTAGCTTGCTAAGTGTGAGAAACACTTAGTATCTGGCCCTTCACAGGAAGAATTGGCTCAACCGGTTGAGCCATATTTTCTGATCATTATGTTAGAAGTAATCAGTCAAATAAATACATAAAATATGATTTTAGCTATGGGACGAAGGTGAGAGGAATGAAGAAAAAATTCATTGCAGCCAGGTGTGACAATGCCATAGGGAATTTCAGAGCAGTTGATCAATAAGGAGTTGGGGAGCAGGGAAAGACAAGGGAATAGAGGGGGTTATTCTGATAAAAACATACTGGGCCAGGTCCAGTGGCCCATGCCTGTATTTTTATCTACTCAGGAGGCTGAGGTCTGAGGATCGAGGTTCAAAGCCAGTCTGGGTAGAAAAGTTTGTGAGACTCTTATTGACCATCAAAAAGTTGGAATGTGGCTCAAGTAATGGAGTGCTGGCCTTGAGCTAAAAAACCTCAGGGACAGCTAAGCGCTGGTGGCTCATACCTGTAATCCTAGCTATTGAGGAGGATCTCGGTTCAAAACCAGCTCAGGCAGATAAGTCTGTGAGACTCTTATCTTCAGTTTACACCCAAAAAGATAAAGTGGAGCAGTGGCTCAAGTGATAAAGTGCTAGCCTTGAGGAGAAAAGCTCAGGGACAGTATCTAGGCTATGAGTTCAAGACCAAGTACCTGTGCACATGCACATACATACACAGTACAAGCACAGCTGAAATACTGCACTTACTACAGTTAACAATACACACTGAAAAACAGTGAATGAAAGGAAAGTATAACAGGAGTGTAGAAGGTGAATGATGAGGAATATAGTTGAAGTAGTTTATTTGGATGTGTGAAAATAGAACAATAAAACCTATTAAGATGGTCTTAGAAATGGAGAGAGAAGTAAGGGAGTGAAGGAGTTTATTAGGATACATTGTATGCATTTATGGAAATGTCACAATCCTGCCTTGTATAACTAATGTATGTTAATCATTTAAGAAACAATTTCATGTTTTTCAGAAATGGAAAATCACTATCTAATGTTTTATCCCAAAAGCAATCTAATTAAGAAAACAATGGAAAACAGAAAATATTTTGAACTGAATGATCAACATTTTAATGTATCAAGACTAATATATCTAGAGCAGTTTATATCAGAAAGTCAGTAATACTGCATATAAGTGAATTAGAAAGCCAGGTGCCAATGGCTCACACCTGTCATCCTAGGTACTCAGGAGTTTGAGATCTGAGGATTGAGGTTTGAAGCCAGCCTAGGCAGGAAACTCCATGAGACTCTTATCTATAATTAATCACAGAAAAAAGTTGGAAGCAGAGCTGTGGCTCAAATTGTAGAACTCTACCTTTGAAAACAGAAACTCAGGGACAGCTCCCAGGCCCAGAGTTCAAGTCCCAGGACTGGCAAAAAAGCTACAAAAAACAAATGAATTAGAAAATACTAAGGGAAGTATAAGGAATCATTGCAGAGCAGACATAAACACAAAAACAAAGTGTAATAGGCAGTATAAAACAAATTCCCTCTTACACGATATTTTTGGGAGGGAGATTGAGTTTTGTTTTGTTTTTTGTTTTTGTTTTTTGGGGTCCGGTCGTGGGGCCTGAACTCTGGGCCTGGGTGCTGTCCCTCAGCTCTTCAGCTCAAGGCTATAGCGTGCTACCACTTGAGACACAGCGTCACTTCCGGCTTTTTTCTTTTTGCTTATGTGGTGCTGAGGAATCGAACCCAGGGCCTCAGGCATGCAAGGCAAGCGCTCTACCACTGAGCCACCTTCCCAGCCCCGAGTTTTCTTTTTAAGTATCAGAAAACTGGTACTTCAAGGTTGCAGGGGGGGATATGTGTTAAATGAGGGTTGATGAAGAGAGGAAGGGGGAAAACGCAGTTACACTATTCAACTTTATGCCACTTCTTTTCCTTGTCTGCTCTCTCCAGTTGGAAATAACCAACCATAGGTTCTGACTACACATTCTTTTTCTTTTTTCCAAGTTGTAGTGGAAAGCACATGTGCCATGGCTCAGGTGGTAGAGCTCCTGAGTTACATGCATGAGGCCCTTAGTTCAAACCCTACCACTGCCAGAACAAACAAGCAAAACCAAACTGACACAGAGCCACTGAAAAACCACAGAACTGATGGTTGTCAGTTTGACTGGATTAATAAATACCTAGGAGTTGAACAAAGTACAGTTACAGGAGTGTCTGGCAGGGAATTTCCAGAGACAATTACACTATACCCTCAACCCTTTTTGCCTTTTTTTTGTTTTCTTGGACAGCCTGGACCATAATCCTCATACGTATGCTTCCCATATATCTGGAATGACAGGTGTGTGTCAACATACCCAGCTGTTTGCCAGGGCTGGCCTTGAACCCCAATCATCCCGATATCTGCCTCCAGAGTAGATGAGATTAGAAGCAGGAGCCACAGTGCCTGGCCTCCTTCATAGTTCCTGGTTTAGTGTTTTGACTTGGCTTCATTGTCTTGCTGAGTTCGCTCAATGAGATAAATCTTTGTTACTCATGATTTATTGAAAATAAAAGAATATTTTAATTTTGGGAAAATTTTATTTTGAGAAGCTATTATTAAACATTTTTCCAGGTATTTTCATAGGTATTTCTTAAGAATCTCTTATACAGGCTGCGAATGTATTGTGTAAAAAGTCATGAGTATGGCCTAAGTAGTTCTTTAGGGATGAGTTAAATTGTAATGTATGGACTGTTTGATCTCTTTTGCTGCCGTAACAAATTTCCATAAGCTTAGTGTCTGAAAACATCAAAAATTTATTCTCTGCTAGTGCTAGAGGTGAAAAGCCTAAAATAGACCATAGTACTATGTTCTTCTGGAACCTTGGAGATTTTTGTTTTCGTTTTTGTTTTTTTGTGGTTAGCTTTGATGGTGTTTTTCTTTTTTACCTTTCAAGAAGGTCTGTTGTCCTATCTTCCATTCTCAAAGCCCAGCATGTCTGTCTGTCGGTCTGTCTGTCTGTCTGTCTGTGTCTGCCTGCCTGCCTGCCTCTCCACTCCTATTGTCACATTTTCTTCCCCACTCTTCTGAAAAAGCCAGGTGTCCCCGGTCCCACCTATAATCCTAGCTACTGAGGAGGCTGAGATCTAGGGATAGCAATTTGAAGCCATCCTGGACAGAAAAAAAAGTCTCAAGACTTATCTCTAGTTAACCAGAAAACTGCTGGATTATAGGTATGGCTCGAGTGGTAGAGCACCAGGTATGGGTGAAAAAGCTGAGTAAAAGGTTTGGAGTTCATGCCCCAGTATCAGCACAAAAGGAAAAAAAATCCTATGAAAGCTAGGTGTGGACACATATGTCTGTTACTCCTGCACTCAGGATCTGAGGTAGGAGGATCATGAGTTCCAGGTCATCCTAGCATATAGAGTAAGACTGTTTACAACAACAATAACAACTACTGCTACAACTACAACCAAACAAACATAAAGGATCCTATGATAACATTAGGTGCACCAGAATAACCCAAGATAAGCTTCCTATTTCAATATCCTTAAATCACGTCTTCAAAATCCTTTTATGATGTAAAGTAACATATTCATTAAGTTCTGGGAATTAGGACATCTTTGGGGAGCTATTTTTCAGCCTACTACTTGTGGTATGGAATGAATCATTGGGATTTCATTTAAGGTGAATTTTGGTAGTGTATAATGAGAAGGTTTTTGAAGTTTCAAAATGGAAGCTGTCCCTAGGTGAACTAATGACAGACTAGAAAGATAGCAGTAATGGAGTGAGAAAACATACAGATCCGTCCTGCACAGAGCCATAGAAGAGGTAGCACAGGCTTGGCAGTAGAAATGAGGTACAGAGACTCCCTCCTGTGTTATTTGGCTGAATGCCATTTAGAGGTCAGGAATATAGTGGTTTTCCAGGATAGGACATGGCATTGGGAGATGAGTGAAAAGTAATTTTGTTCCTGTATTAGCTGCTGAACTGGCAAGAGAAAGGGGAACTTTCACTGCCATTGTTTCCATTATGCCCTTGAACCCTGCTTAGTTCCTGGTGGTTAGTGGAACGGTTGATTCCCATGTCACTTAGGCAGCCCAGGAAAACATAATGATGCCCTCCCTCCTGGACCCCTTCCCAATAAGGAACTATAGATTTCTTGTTTCGTATATTATTCTCATTGCAACATGTGTCTTTGCACTTAGTCCTAAATGATCAAACAGAAATGTCCGAAATGAACAAAACCACTCTACCTCACTGGCTCATAAGAATGCAATGGTTCATACCATTTCACTCATGATTTGTACCTACAGGATGAGTGAAAATGGAACTGGATCATTCCAGTTTGGTTTATGTCCTCCATAAATGAGCCATAGTGGGTTTTCTATGAAAAAAAAACTTTTCTGTTTTAAGCAGTTGGTAGCTAGTATCAACTGGGGCTTCCAGCCGATACTAGGCAATGACACCGTTAGATCACCTACAGACTTAATCATTTTGAAGATGATTTTATGATCTGCAGGCCACTCTGTGTTTTTCATCTCATTTTCAAGAGATTTGGTTCAGTTAGCCAGCAAGTTTATGATCATGAATGAGTTAATTTGCTCCATGTGTTGAGCTGAAGACATTGATTTCATTTTTGTTTTGTAAAAATCAGCTGAAATAGTAACACTGTGTGCACATGCATACACATACATGTGTGTGTGTGTGTGTGTGTGTGTGTGTGTGTTACTGGGGTTTGAACTCAGGGCCTCAAACTCCTGTTTTACTTTTTCACTGAAGGATGGCACTTTACCACTTGGATCACAGCTTCACATCTGGCTTTTGGGTGGTCCACTGGAGATAGGAGTATGTAGGCATATTCTGCCTGAGCTGGCTTTGAACTGCCATTGTCAGATATCAGCCTCCTGCATAGACAGAATTACAGGTGTGAGCTCATCAGAGCTAGGCAACCCCTGCGTTTTGGAATTTATGTACTGTCCCGAGATAATCTTCTGGGCATTATCTGTGAAGTCATAGTAACCCTGATTTCATATAGTAGCCCTGTAACATACATCAGGGTCATTGTCTCCTTTAAAGAGTAGTCTCTTGGAGCTGGGAAGGTGGCTCAGTGGTAGAGTGCTTGCCTTGCATGCCTGAGGCCCTGGGTTCGATTCCTCAGTACC
>NW_012267333.1:2307932-2330868 GCF_000151885.1 Dipodomys ordii | reverse complement strand
CTGGGCGCTGTCCCTCAGCTCTTCAGTTCAAGGCGAGCACTCTACCACTTGAGCTACAGCGCCACTTCCGGTTTTCTGGTGGTTTATTGGAGATAGGAGTTTCACGGTCTCTCCTGCCTGGGCTGGCTTTGAACCGTGATCCTCAGATCTCAGCCTCCTGAGTAGCTAGGATTACAGGTGTGAGCCACCAGTGCCCAGCCTTGTAGGTATTTTGATGCTCTTTAAAGATGGTTTAAATTTTAAGATTAAGTTCTAAGTTTTTGGGTTCTATGTCAACAGTTCCTGTAGTATTTGTAGAAAATAGTTTGAAGAGCATCAGTGATTATATATATTTATATATGTTTATCACTATGGAATTCTGAATTTGAAATTTTGCTTTGTGATTTTCCATTTTGATATAAACATATTCTGAAATTTTGTTCTGAAATCATGTCCATATTTTGTTCTGGCTAATTTCTCTTTAACATTTTTTACATAGAACTTCCCAAGCATGGTGATGCATACCTATAACCCCAGAACTTGGAAGATAAAGACAAGAAGATTACTATTAGTGTTGCCTGAGCTACATAGTAAGATACCATTTTTTTTTCCATAAAGGCAAATAAAACAAGATTTTACATGAGGTTTATTTACCACTCTGGAATTTATTCTGGTGTATACTATGCTATGGGTATTTGGCTTTTCTCCCTAAGTAACTAATTACTTCACTATACTTTTCAAATTCTATTTCCTTTATTCACTAAATTCAGATGTCCTTTTTTTTAAACCATATGTTATTATGGCTTGAATCTTTTTTTTTTTGGCCAGCCATGGGGCTTGAACTCTGGGCCTGGGCACTGTCCCTCAGCTCTTCAGCTCAAGTCTAGCACTCTACCACTTGAGCCACAGCACCATTTCCAGTTTTCTGATGGTTAATTGGCGATAAGAGTTTCACTGACTTTCCTGCCTGGGCTGGCTTTGAACTGTGATCCTCAGACCTCAGCCTCCTGAGTAGCTTGGATTACAGGTATGAGCCACCTATACCTGGCTATGGTTTGAATCTTAAATGTCCACCCGAGGGTCCATGTATAAATATTGGTAGCTATGTTCAAAGGTGGTAGTTTTGGGAAGTGATTGGATTATAAAGGCTCTGATCTCATTAGTGGATTATCCAATGATAGGTTCATAATTTGGTGGGCTTTTGGGAGTGATAATTTAGGAGATGGGATCTCATTGAAGCAAGTGAGTCTTTGGGACCATGCCCACAGCTGTAAATATATCTTGTAAACAGCTCCTTTTCTTTCTTTCTTCCTAGCTGCCATGAGATGATCAATCTCTTCCTTCATGCACTCCTGAACCATGATATTCTAACTCACCTTAAGCCGAAAGCAATGAAACCAGCCAGCTAGACTGAAGCCTCTGAAATTGAGCCAAAATAACTTTTCTCTTTTTAAGTTGTCTTTCTCAAAAATTTTATCACTGGAAAGCTTACTAACCTGTCTATTAAATGGCTATTTAATCATTTTCCTGGTTACTTACTCTGTTCCATAATGTCAGTATACTTTTGCATCAATACCACATGATTTGTATCATGGTTTTTGATAATCATTTGCAATACAACATTAGAATCAGTTTATCCACCCCCAGAATATTTGCCATGATTGAATTGTCTGGAGTTTGCCTTTTAGTAGGCTGTGGTGGTTTGAAAGTATGTCCACATAATCTCTATTTTTTTTCCAGATCAATACTTTGACAAGATGGAGCTCAAGTCTCTCTCTCAGATCTAGTGAAGGCAAGAACATCTATCATTCTATTCAACATAGTTCTTCTACCTGAAGAAGACATGCAAAATTTTTAATAGGTATATGAAATAATATCCAACATCACCAATATCTGAGAAATGCAAGTTAAAACCACATTGAGATATTACCTTGCAGCTATTAGGATAGCCGTGAACTAAAGAACAATAGGTATCAGAAATTACTGAGGTTGGAGAAAAGAGAAGAACTACGCTGTTGCAGAGAATGGAAATTATCGTTACTATGGAAAACAACATGGAGATTTCTCAAAAAATTAAAAAAAAAGTACTGTGTGATCCAGGAATCCTACTCCTGGGTATATAGCTAAGCTAAAGGAAGTGACATCACAGAGATACCAGTTGCAGAAATAGGAGTGTATCTCTTCTGATGAATGAATTAAGAAAATTATCTCTCTTTGTTTTTCTGTCTCTCTCTCTTTCCACCATGGATAACTTGAAAGGTGAGTGAAAAAGTGAGACACAGAGAGAAACATACTGCATGTTTATGTGCGTGAAATCTAAAGAAGACAAGTATAGGCACTTCCCCTCTCTAGGACTCCACTGGAGGGATGTCCTGCTCCCAGAGCGCCAAGACACAGAGGCCTTCCTTGCCCTTGTCCTTGTCAGAGGGTTGGGGTATGTCTGAACAAAGTAAAGACCCGGGTAAATCCAAATTTGCTGCTGAGATCCCTAACTCTGAAGTGCACAGTACCCACACTACTTCCTCCCAAGTCTTAGGCCTCAATTCTCACGAGGCTACTGGCCCTTTGGTAGCCTTATGACCCTCACCACAGGCATCTTCCCAGTCTCAAATCAACAGGAGCAACCTTCCTAGAAGGTTCAGAGCAGCTGAAGCTTCCAGGAGAGATACAGGTCACTATAATGACCACCACCCCTTGTACAACTAACATATGATTTAAAAAAGACAGCGAAACATCAGTACAGAATGACCTAAACCCATAAAGGATACAAATTGCCTTTCTCTCTAAAAGAATAGGGTTCAGGGATCAGAGTTACTGCCAAAGTTTCTTGGAGTTTTCCTGGGACAATCGTTAGTGATTGTGGCTATGCCATGATAAGATGACTGAATTTTGGAGGAAGTAAGATTAGTTCCAAACATAGGAGCCTTGTCAACTGATATAGCTCCTGACAGAAGTGTAACTTTGTTTAATGTCTGTCCTTTTCCTTCCTTCCTTCCTTCCTTCCTTCCTTCCTTCCTTCCTTCCTTCCTTCCTTCCTTCCTCCCTCCCTCCCTCCCTCCCTCCCTCCCTTCCTTCCTCTCCCCCCTCTCTCTTTCTTTCTTTCTTAATTTCTTTCCATCTTCCTCTCAAATGCTGCAGTAATAGGTAGAGGCACCACATCTGGCTCAATGTCTTTTTTTTTTTCTTTTTTACTTTAAGAAGTAGTCAAGCCATGTGCTGGTGGCTCGTGCTTACAATCCTAGCTGTTCAGGAGGTTAAAATCTGGAATATCTCTGTTCAAAGCCAGCCAGGGAAGAAAAGTCTGCTAGATATCATCTCTTAAATAACTACCAAAAGTAAGGCTAGAGGCATGGTTCAAATGGTAAAAAGAAAACTGAACAAGTTCAAGTTCTAACTTAAAATATGTCAAGAAAGCAACTGAAGCTGGTTACTATAGCCATCGGCATGGTTTTACCTACCAAGTCAATCTGTAGTTGGGCAATAGTCACTAAATTGTCAGTAAGAAATCTAGCTTCCACATATGAGGGAAAACACGTTGTTTGTCTCTTTGGGCATGGCTTGCCTCATTTAACATGATTATTTCTAGGTCCATCTTTCCTTGCAAATGACAGAATATATTCTTTCTAATGGATGAATAAAATTTTATTGTGTATATGTACCACATTTTTGAACCACTCATCTATTATAGGGCATATGAGCTGTTTCCATAACACATCCCCAAACTGGGTACCAGTGGCTCACACCTGTAATGCTAGCTACTCAGGAGGCTGAGATCTGATTACCGTTCAAAGCCAGCTGGAGCAGGAAAGTCTGTGAAATTATCTCCAATAAACTATCTCTCCTCCCACCCCCAATACTACTGGAAGTGGAGCTGTGGCTCAAGTGGTAGAGCACTAGCCTTGAACAAAAGAGGTTAAGGGACAGGGCCCAGACTCTTAGTTCAAGTCCCAGGACTCACCAAAAAACTCCAAACGAATGAGCAAAACCCGCCCACATTGTCCAAAAAGAAATATACTCTTTACCTGACTTGTGTAACTATAAACCCTTCTGTACATTACCTTTATAATAACATTAAAACAAAAAACCCACCCAAACCAACCACCCAGCCAAACAACAACAACAACAACAAACATTCCAAAAACTAGGAATTGACCTAAATGACGTACTACCTTCCAGTGTTTCAGATGACAACCTAGCCCCTCAGGGTGACAAACTAGGTCCTAGGTGGAACGTAAGTGGGATGTGTCTGAAGATCACAGCAAAGGTGTTAACATTTTGGAAAACATCTCCGTCTCTGTCTTTGTCTGCCTTTTTTTTTTCTCCACCCCCCCCCGTCCTCTCTCTCTCTACACACACACACACACACACACACACACACTCACACACTCACTTTCTTTCCTCTCACTTCTCTTCTGTGCTCCTTTACTTTTCATTCTCTTCTATTTGTTTTGTTTTTAGAAATTAGTATGTGTAGTATTGGAAAAGTGTATGTAATCTCTTTGGACTCTTTAGAAAAAACATTGCTCCTTTTCCTCCCTCCTATTCTTCCTCCTTCATCCTTTTCCCTTCTACATTTTAGTCCCTCCTTTTAAAAAGTGAATACAATAGTAACGAAATATAGTTGGAACTTTCATCAGAATGATGACTCTGGATACAATTCTTCAAATAGTTACCAGTTGTCATCACTTTGCACACTGGGTCATTGTTTCTTATAGATAACTCAAATACATTTTTGTCCTGTGTAGCTGCCACTTAACTGCTGAATTTTCTGTGTGAGTAATGTATCTATGCATAGGACATGGTGATTAATTTCCAGGACTGAAAATAGATAGATCACTAGTTGGAAATCAAATCAAAGGGCCCTCTTCTTTTCACCCCAGTTGCCCATAGGACCCGATCAAGCCTCTATAGTACTTTAAAAAATTTCATTTATTTGTTTTACAATTTTTAGTAGGACATTAAAAAATTCCCAATATTTTAGTACCCTATTTTAGTGTGTGTGTGTGTGTGTATGCCCGTCTTGGGGCTTGAACTCAGGGACTGGGCACTATCTCTGAAGTTTTTTGCTCAAAGCTAGTGTACTACCATTTGAGTCACAGCTCTACTTCCAGCTTTTTGGTGTTCAATTTGAGAACTTTCCTTCTCAGGCTAGCTTTGAACAGCATTACTCAGACCTCAGCATCCGAGTAGCTAAGATTTCTATTTCTGTTTCATGAATCACTGGTGTCTGGCTCCTCTAAACTCCTTTTGTCATTGGGATGTGGGGAGAGACAACTTGAGAAAGGTAACAGATATCTATAGTAATATATTTATATTATATATTATATAATACATTTTATTATATATTTATTTCTCATCCAAACCATGTCACATACCTCTTAAAATCCTTGGAATTTCCAAAATGACAAGTATTCTTTTGTAAGTTCATGAGAAGAAGGATAGCTGGAGGCAACTGGATAGTCTGAGGATATTTTCTCAAAAGCATTTGTTGATACTCACTATCTTGCCCATGTAATTGTAACCCCTCTGTATGGAATTTTCACAATAATAATAAAAAAAGAAAAAAAAGCATTTGTTGAGGAGATACTTTTACCCCCATTATATAATCATTATGGTACTTTCAAAAATTAGTTGACCAAATATGCTGTGGTTTCTTTTTAGGCTTTGTATTCTAATACATTGGACTTTATTGTGTAATTCCCTTTTACTCCTAGTTTGCTAATAATTGTTTTTTTTTAGTTCATGAGATGATGATGAAGTTTGTCAAATGATGTTCTTGTAATTTTCTATTGTGATATCACATAGTTTTAGTTCTTGATTTTGTGAATGTGACATGTGATATTATATCATTTCTGTATATTTAGTCATATTAGCATCCCAGAGATAAATTCCACTTTATGCTTTCTATGCTAGTTAGTTAAGTTCATTACTCTTTTGTTGAAGATTTTTAGACCTATTTTTATCTAGGATATTGCTGTTTAATAGCTACAACCCCTATAATTTCTGTTAACAAAACAAAAAATATAAAAAAAAGCTGATTTTTATATTGCTAACTGGAAAGCCTATTTTATTTTTTTATTGTGAAAATACTGTACAGAGGAGTTACAATTACATGGGCAAGATAATGAGTACATTTCTTATTAAGCATTGTAGCCTCCTCCTTTGTTTCCCCTTCCCATCCCTTCCCATCCTCTCCCTGCCCCCCCAGCCAATCCTCCCCGCTCCCCCCCCCACCAAAGTTGTAAAGTTCGTTTTCGACATAACGATTTGTTAAAGTCTATTTTATTTTTATTCTATTACTACTACTACTACTATTATTATTTTCCACAGGTTGGAGTTGGCCAATATTCAGCACATAATATATGATCTCTGCAAGAACATTGGAATCTCTAATTCAGCCCTGCTTTTTCAGAAATAAGAACTCTGGATCCCAGAGAGATGAAGAGACTTGCCCGTAGTTACATACACTCCCATTGCAGAACAAGCCCTGAATCAGGAGGAAGGAATTGTGTGAAGGGAGATCAGACTTTAGATTTCTAAATATGTGGTATCCTCATCCTGGATATGTCCATGTTAGCCACTTGAGTTTTCTGAAAATTTAATATGATGCTATTTTGCATTAAGTAGATAATCCATAAAAAGTACTCCGTATTTTGTAGTTGCCCAATAAATTATGACTTGCCTTTCTCCACTCATCCCCAGGATTATATTTTCTTATGTGAGATAGCTTTCAGTATTAATTTCTTCTGGAAGTCTCTCAACATCAGGCCACATAGCTTTTTAAGGACATTCCTGGCTTAATGCATGTCAAACAACAACAACAACAATAATAATGTATTTAAATCTCACCAAGTAGCCCAGGCTGGCCTTGAATTCTTGAACCTCTTACTTCCAGCTTCTGAATGCTGGGATTACAGGTATGCACCATCATGCCTGGCCCCAGGGTTATTGACATCATTACATTTTACTCAGAAGTGCCCAGATTTAAATACATCACGGAAGCATCCTCCCTAGAACTTTCTCAGTGCCTTCTTTAGAGCATCTTTCAGTTCCTTGTTTCTCATACTATAGATCAGGGGGTTTAAAATGGGAGTGATGAAAGTATAGACCACGGATACCATCCTGCCCATCTCAGGAGAGTAGCGGGAACTGGGAGATAAATAGATGAAGCTGGTACAGCCGTACTGCAGGAGGACCACTAGGATGTGAGAGGAGCAGGTGGAGAAAGCTCTGTGGCGTCCTTCTGCTGACCGCATCCGTACAATGGCCGTGATGATGAAGACATAGGAGATGGAGATGAGCGAGAGTGGGATGCTCAGGACAATGAAGCTGATGACATACAAAGCCATCTTGTGAACCCGTGTGTCCGCACAGGCCAGCCGCATGACCGCGGGCATGTCGCAATAGAAGTGGTAGATCTCGTTGTTGTGGCAGAATGGGAGATGGAAGATTAAAATGGTCAGTGGTAGGGACAGCAGGAAGCCCAGCACCAGTGACCCTACCGTCAGCTTCACACACAGGGACCAGCTCATGATGAGGGTGTATCTCAGAGGGTAGCAGATTGCTACAAACCGGTCGTAAGCCATGACTGCCAGCAGGACACAATCAGCCCCACCCAAGAAGACGAAGAAAAACATCTGGGTGCCACAACCTGTGATAGTAACGGGAGTTTTTCCCATGGAAAGAAGGTTGGCCAGGGCCAGTGGAGCAATGGAAGATGTATAGAAGATTTCCAGAATGGCCAGGTTCGCTAAGAAAAAGTACATGGGGGTGTGGAGGGAGTAGTTCATGTGGACAATGGCAGCAATTGTGGCATTTCCACCGAGGCTGGTCAGGTACATCGCCAAAAAGGCCACAAAAATAACCAACTGGATCTCAGGGTTGGGCGAGAATGGGCGGAAGAAGAATTGTATCTTGGCAGTTTTATTTATTCCTTCCATGAGTAGTGTACTGGACCTATGAAAAGAAAATATAATGTGAGTGTCACAGCATCTCACTTAGTAAATGGTGCTTTCCCAATGTCTCCAATGTTTGAGCATATTCTGAGCTACCTCAGTAATGATAAGCATCTCTTCATTTTATACAAGTTCTTATATTTGCCCACCTCCCCATCTTTCCTCTCCTACCCACCAAGTACCTCAATGGTCAGGACTTCGATGGTATTAAATTTCAGGTCCTATCCTAGTTGCTGAATAAAGGAATTTTCTAGAAAGTGTTTGCTGAACAAATGGATGAATACAGTATAGCCAATGTTTAAAGTTACAAAATGGATAGATAAAGTGCTGGGCACTGGTGGCTCACACCTGTAATCTTAGCTACTTGGAGGCTGAGATCTGAGGATGGTGGCTCAAAGCCAGCCTGGACAGAAATGTCTCCATGAGACTCTTCTCTCTAATTAACCACTCAAAACTAGAAGTAGAGCTGTGGCTCAAAGTGGCAGAGGGTTAGCCTTGAGCGAAAGAGCTTAGGGTCAGTTCAAGCCCCATGACTGACAAAAAGAGGATAAAGTATCAATTCATTATATGAAACTTGAAACAAGAAATTTTAGAAAGTGTTGGCATAATATACAGAGATTTGTGCCATTGGCCAATTATGTATTGCATAAAAACTCTGTCATATATCTCAAAGCTTGCAGGCTTTAGTGATTCAGTCTGCTTCTTCATCCAAAAATGCGGGGCTGGGAAGGTGGCTCAGTGGTAGAGCGCTTGCCTTGCATTCATGAGGCCCTGGGTTCAGTGGTAGAGCACTTGCCTTGCATTCATGAGGCCCTGGGTTTGATTCCTCAGTACCACATAAGCAAAAAGAAAAAAGCCAGAAGTGGTGCTGTGGCTCAAGTGGTAGAGCGCTAGCCTTGAGCTGAGGAGCTAAGGGACAGCGCCCAGGCCCAGAGTTCAGACCCCACGACTGGACACCCCCCCCCAAAAAATGCATTTACATCTCATCTTTTGGTCCCTTCCCTCTGGTCGGATTGTTATTTTGCTTGTATTCTTTTTTTTGGGGGGGTCCAGTCATGGGGTCTGAACTCTGGGCCTGGGCGCTGTCCCTCAGCTCTTCAGCTCAAGGCTAGCACTCTACCACTTGAGCCACAGCGCCACTTCCGGCTTTTTTCTTTATGCTTATGTGGTGCTGAGGAATCGAACCCAGGGCCTCAGGCATGCAAGGCAAGCGCTCTACCACTGAGCCACCTTCCCAGCCCCATTTTGCTTGTATTCTTATGATAGTCTGCTCTCTGGCCTCCCATTTCCCTTCTCTTCTCACTATAAGCCTTTTTGTTCATTATTAACATGTTGCTTATTTGCTTCAAATTTGCCAGTTCAGGACTTGGGATGTGGTTGATGTGGTAAGGAGCCTGCCCAGCAAGTAGGAGGCTTTGAGTTCAAATTCTAGGAGTGCCAAAAGTAATTTTCAACGTCTTTGTAAATGCTTATTAGTGCCAACATTTGAATAACTCTGCCAACCCTTCCAGACTTTTCTTTTATAGTCTATTCTACCTTTTTGTAGTTCAAGTTCTAGTAGGAGACCCAATTATTAGATACTCCATGGCCTATTCATTTGCCTTTCAACTGGGTCCTCCTTCTTGCTTCTGATACTTTTTTTTTAAAACCAGTCCTGGGGCTTAAACTCAGGGCCTGGGCACTGTCCATGAACTTCTTTTTGCTCAAGGCTAGCACTCTACCACTTGAGCCACAGTGCCATTTCTGGCCTTTTCTGTTTAGGTGGTACTGAGGAATGGAACCCAGGGCTTCATGCATGCTAGGCAAGCACTCTACCACTAAGCCACATTCCCAGCCTGCTTCTTATACTTGTACTCTTCTTCCAATTAGAAATAATGTCTCCTATCTTTTGCCTACCATAAACCCAAACCCGCTTTTCAAATTCTAGGGTATGTTCTTTCTTAAAATCTTAAGCCACACAAGCTTAAACCTCTCTTTTTTTTGTCTGAAATTCTATGCTGCTCAATATTATTTTAGAGTTCATGGCATCTTTCTTGGGATCAGCATGTTTTGTTACCAGTTACATTTTGGTTCTCCAAAGATAGGGGCTAAGTTGCTGAGGACAGGGTATTATTCTCATGCCAAATTATCATCTTTTGTGTTAAGTACTGGGCATACAGAAAACATGATTCACAATGTATTAGCTCATCTAATCCATAAACTTATCTGGTGGAATAGTAAAGGGCACAGATTTGACTGGAGCACTATACAGGTAAATATCACAAGGAAACCGCTTGTACAACTAATAGATACAAATAAAAATGGAAAAGAAAGAACATCGCCATACCAAAACCACTTTGGTAGGGATGTGCAATCATTCCACCCTGCTTAACAGATGAAGACAAATCAGCTACAAGAGATTTGGAAAGTCTCTGCAGGGGCTGGGAATGTAGCTAAGTGATAGAGTGCTTGCGTAGCATGCATGCAGTCCTGGCTTCAGTTCTTCAGTACCACATACTCAAGTGGTAGAGTGCTAGCCTTGAGCAAAAGTAGTTCAAGCCCCAGGGAGAAAAAAAGCCTCTGCGACCACATAACCAGAAAGTGAAAGAGTCAGGATTCGAACAGTGTGACGGCAGAACACTTTGGTTTAAGCTCAGGTTATATTTATACTGCCTTGCTCTACACGTATAATTTTCCTGTCTCTTTGTTATGTAATAGACTGTAGTTCAGCCCTAGATGTGAACTCTAGGGGGTCTATTGGATAAAGAACACCTAAATTCTCAGACAAAAAGTGTTAGAGGACAGTATTCCAGACCTAAGATACATAATCATAATTAAGACTTGGGGTACAGTCAAGACTGGCCTATCTATTAAATGCTGTCCTGCCGAATGCAGCAAATATCATCCTCCCTTCCTCCATAGGCAACAGGAGGAAGGGAGGGAAAGAGGTGAGGCAGGGTGAGCCTGACTCTTCGTAAGACATAGAATAAAAACAGAGAAGGAAGAATCCTCTCTGAGATAGATAGTCTTATTTGTTGCCCAAGAGTTTTCATTAGGTGGCTACAGCTTTAAGCTCTTGTCTTCTGGTAGCAAAGGATTTAATCCCAAAACAAGGACAGTAGCTTGAGATGGATCCAAGCCTAGATATACTCAACGCAAAATGAATCACTCAATTATAAGGACTCTAGAGATTAAAAAAAAATCCCACGGATGCCTTCTTTTCATGTTCCTTTCAGCCTTGTTAGGATCAGAAAGTCCACTTTTTCCCCCTGGGAATAAATCTATCTACTCTTCTCACAGGAATTGTGTCTCAGTAGAGTGCATAACTACCGTTTTATGATAAGGTCTAGAAAAGAGTAGAAATCAACCATGAAGAAATGCTGCGCAATTCAGGGTATTGCAAACAAATCTGTCATGATCATTTAAGTATCAGCCTATAACTACCATCTTAATTTCTTTTTATGTATCATCTTGTGGTCTTCTCCCACTGCATGCTAACACAGTAAAGAAGATATATGTCTGGAACCTATGTCAGTTATGGAGTATTTCACAAAGTACTTTTGCCATTGCAGTAAGGATACTAGCTAGATGCAATTTTTGGAAGATGGTCTGGAAGGCTCAGATACATCCATAGGTTGACAGAATGTGGAGCCAAATAATGGACATGATGGAAACAAATAGCTACAAGCACTGATGATGACTCCATTCTTTATAATCTCAAGGTGATAGTGGTTATTTGGATCTGTGGATGCTTTTTAAACTAAGGGTAGATCTAAGGGCAGAAAGCTGTATCTTGGGGAGAAAGTAAGGTCCTAGGATGAACATGGCACAGTGTCTTTAAGGATTAAATTTAAGGATTAAATTTAACTTGAGAAATTTGGATCAATTACATCATGGAATTTGTGTAAAGTAGGAGGAAAAATTGTCATGAATTTTGGAGGGATAAAAAACAAGAAATAGTTTTCTTATGTCTGATCATTAAGTCCTTGGGAATGCCAACTGTCTCATAATAATTAGAGCACTTAAATTAAAAAAAAGTTTTAGATGTGTTGATTTAGGCCATAGATGGGCTATTACCCAATGGGAAAACAACTCCTGAAAGTCCCCAAGTCTAACATCTTAATTTGAAACATCTCCTCCCTTATTACTATTCCAAAGTAAACAGCTAATGTAGCAGCCAATTTCTTCTAAGTTAGGTATAGGGTAGAGAAAAATTCCCAGAACATCTTCTCTGTACTTCTTTTATTTTTTTTAAACAAATGTCTTTGGAAACATAGTTTATCATCTCTTGAAAGTGTCCCCATCATGCAACCAAGGCCAACGGTCCACAAGTTCACTGTACTTCATATAATCCCTGCACCAGTTGGCTGGCTGGCCAATGGCCATAGAAGTGTGAACAAGTGTCCTAGTTTTATAGAGTCAGGGTTTCATAGAGTTAGTGTCGGGTTGCCTTAGTCCCTTCCAAAGGAAGTACCTGATTTGATCCAAGGTTGCAGAAGTGGGCCAATTAAAAAGGTCAATAAACACATAAGGTGCCGTATGCAGCCAGGTGAAAAGCGATGTCTTCTGCTCTATGAGATCAATGAGGTAAGGCCGCCAGCCATGATTCTCTTTTGAACACCTTTGTAATCAACCCTCCCCTATCCCCAAGTTAGTCACTTGCTCCTAGTATAGAGTTATAAACAACATTTAATGACAGTAAGAAAAATATAAGAAACTTTAGTTTGTCAAATAATGGCAAGGAAAGGAAGGAGAGTCTAGGTTACTTTCTAGCTAAGTCATTTAAACTTGTCTCTTTGGTTACACAACCAGATTTTAGGGGTGTGTGTGTGTGTGTGTGTGTGTGTGTGTGTGTGTATGTGTGTTGGTGTCATATACACAGCCATGACACTATAAACAACAGAAGTTTGGGGGAGAATAATGCTTCCAGGGAAGCAGGCTATGGTGAAATTAAATGTTGTATGTATGAATTCCAGCTTTGTCACTTATTAGTTTTGTAATCTTGCAGGGTCACTTCCCTCTTTTAAGTCCCCATTTGCTCAGATGAATACTACTTTATAAGATGATTGTGATGTACAAATTAAATAACATCCATGAAAGAATCACTAGGATGCCTGGCACATATTAGTTTCTCAAAGTATCTTTATGCTTTTTCCTGAGACACAGCATGTCCATCTAATATTTTCTGGAAGAGATCGTCTGTCATATTTAGTGCCATTACTAGTTGCCTTCATCCCCTTTTTCTTCAGAAACCCTCCTTAAAGTAGAGTGAAAAATAACCACTCTTTCATCTACTTACAACCTACTTGTCACAGCTAACTGTTAGTCTGTGTAAAGATCTTGACTTTAGGAGTGTTTTCATGGTCTCATTGACCTACCTGGTAAAACCATTAGCATAAATTTGGGCTCATCTGAAGAGGAGAATATTAATTTGGGACTTTTGGTTATTGAGATGAGCAGTGAAGGAAGGAAGAAGTTGTAGTCATTCACAGAGCAAAAGCTCTGCTCGGAGTGGAGGCTTTGTGGCTTCTGGTGATTCACATACTGACACTAGCAGTATCAGGGAAGATCTGTTGATACCTGATCATTTTATGCATTAAGGATTATCAAATAAAAGAAACTTCTTAGATTCCTTTCAGATAGTAGATATTTTCTAATTTTTCCATTCAGCGAATTTGAAATTTGGAATCATGGATATTTTTTAAAATGGAAGATCCCTTGGGAGTACTCAAAGCTCTGTTATTTAGGGTTCATTCGTGTTGAGTTTATTTTACCTGATTTAGAATGTGTTCCCTTGACCTGTAGAAACAGACTTTTCTCTTTGCCTTTCATCAGTTTTGTAGAACATGGGTTTCACAGTATGCATTCCTGAATTCTTTTTAAGCCACCTGATATGAAACACTGCTTTTGAAGAATGAGACTGTGTCATCTATAGGAAAAGGAAAGGAATTGGAGATCATTATGTTAAGTGAAGTATGTCAGACTCAGAAAGACAAATATTTTCATGTTTTCTCTTGTGTGTGAAAACTGGGCCTAAAAAAAAAAGAAATGACATGAATACAAAATGAGGATTGTACGTGTACATCCCCTAAGGAGGAGGTTGACAGGAAAAGGTTGAGGGAGGTGAATATGGCCAAAGTACATTTTATGTATATGAAAATAGAAGAATATAACCATTAAAATTGTTTAAAAATAAAGGAAGGAAGGGGGATATGGAGGGATAGGGGAGTAAGAAAACATATTAGTGGGTAGATATGATCACAGTATATTATGTGAATGAATGGACACTCATTATGAAACTCCCTTGTTTAAGTAGTATACACTAATAATGTTAATTTAAAAGCAACAATGAAAAGAAAACCCACTGCTTCTGAGTGAAAACTGGGTTTAATCTCTTTCTGTGGAAAGTCGTCTATCTCTCAAGCTTTGACCTAAATTATAGGTCCTGGATATTTCTCATGTGAAATCTAGATTCTTACCTTTTATTGGACTCATGTGGACTTCAAGTTATTGCAGATTTACTTGGCTCCTTGGTTAACACCGAAGTATTCAGGAGTCTGTCTCAAAATCTTATTGTGCTCAGAGCATGGTGTGTGACCACTTCTAGATCACATTGCTTACTGACTCAGGGGACAGTGTTGAAACACCTCTTAAATGAGACCTTATTCCTATCAGACCAATTCTCTCACTGAAGACGAGAGTGTGTTCTATTCTACCCCTTTCTTTGTCTAAGGTGACAACAGCATTTTACTTATCACACATCTGTAGATTAGAACTTAGCGTTGGTGTTGCACTGGTATTTAGATGTAAAATCATCATCAAGTAATGGCGTTTAAAACTAAGCTGGCTAACAAGTTCTTGTTGTTCCCCTGAGATGACTGAGGTCTACTCATGAATGCATACATAGATCAACAGCATTAAATATAGTATACCTGAGAGTTACAATTGCATCAGGATTATTCCATGGGTACATCTTCCCTTGGGACCACATATTAGCAATTTGTTCCTGTTTTCAATGAGGTCAGTTGGGGGTAAGAAACATTATTGCTTTCATTGACTTACCTAGAAATCTTTTTTTTTTCTTCTGTTGTTGTTGTTCCCATACTGGGACTTGAACTTAGGGTTTTGACCTCTGGCTTTTTTTTGGCACTCTACCACGTGAGCCATGCCTCCTGTCCTTATATTTTTTTGGGTCCGGTCGTGGGGCCTGAACTCTGGGCCTGGGCGCTGTCCCTCAGCTCTTCAGCTCAAGGCTAGTGCTCTACCACTTGAGCCACAGCGTCACTTCTGGCTTTTTTCTTTCTTTCTTTCTTTTTTTTTGCTTATGTGGTGCTGAGGAATGGAACCCAGGGCCTCATGTTTACAAGGCAAGTGCTCTACCAATGAGCCACCTTCCCAGCCTCTGTCCTTATATTTTTTTAAAAAGATAACTTACGTGTACATTTTTTATGTTGTATTTCACAGTATTTCCTATCATCTTTGCTTTTGAGGAATAATTTCCTCCTAATTTTATGCCTATCATTCAGAAATTCCTTCTTAAAGTACTTAGCTGGCTCTTATTTTCCTAATTTCTACCTGAGCTGGGTCTTGGTCCTAGATCCTTCTTTGTCTTTATATATTTTTCTTTATATATTTTGTGGATGACCCAATTTAGTTGTTTGACATAACAGAAGCAATATGCTGATAACTCTCAGATGTGTGTCTTTGCATTCTTGAACTCCAGATTTGTATATGAACTTGTCTACCTGAGATCTCTATTTGAGAGATTGGTAAGTATTCATATAAAATATACATAAAGCAGAATTTTTGCCCATCATCCCTTAGAGAATTATGCATTAGATTAAACAGACTAAATTTTAGAACCAGAGGATTTAATGTAAACTGAACAAATGATTGAAAGAGCAGGGCTGAATTCAGGTAGACTTACATTTAAACCTTGGCTCAGTCACACTCCCTGGATGTAGGCTTCTGAGTGAGTTAATTGTGCAATTCTTAGTTTCCTGATCTTTGGTCCTGAAAACAAAAGACACAGCAGTCTTGACAGAGTTTCCAGGCTGTATTTGTCTAAAATTTGTATTCTTCTCACGCACCTAAATGACTGAATCAGTAATAGAAACCCATGCCACCTGTCCTCAAGGGTAAAGTTCAGGAGAAATATTTCAATGGATTCCTTTACCCAGGAGAAAAGTAAAGAAAATTTATCTTGATTTGCCAATAAGGGTTTTTATATATTGATATTCATTTGTTAGATCTTCTTTTCTGTACTCCATTCTCTCTGATATGATGTCTAACTTTCCTTATATTCACAGCTAAAGAACCAGCCAACCACAAAGTAGAACCATTGAGCTTTATTCTTTATCCTTTAAGTTGAGTTTTTTCATGTATTTGTCGCAGAGATGATTAAGGTAGGCTAGGTTAGGCTGTAATGTTAGATCAGTTAGTTCCAACATGATATTTTCAACTTACAATGGATTTATCAGGATGTGAAACCATCATAATTTCAGGGGCATTTGTGTATACCATTGAGATAGTGACTTAAAAAATCCTGACCCTATTCTTAGCCTCAATTCACCAGCATTAGCTTCCTAGAACTTGATTTCAATAACCATCAAATGCTAGTAACCAGCTTTCCCCTTCAAAATGCTTCATTTTTATTTATTTAGTAATATTTTTGTCAATAGTGGAATCAACTAGAGGCAAAAAAAAATCCTAGTCAGTGAGGTTTAAGTCTTTATAAACAAATTTTTTCTTAAACCTTAAACCTTCTATTAAACCTTAAGGCAAAGAAATATCTTAGGCTAGAAAAACAAAGCATTCTTTCTATGTGATTAGGTATAAAAGAATGGATGTGACAAATTTTTACTCTTTAGTAAAGTTTTTAGCTTTCGTAAAGCAACTTGACCCACTTTTGTGTTCCTTTTAATGAATTCTCTGTATAAATACATACACTTACACATTCAGAGAGTAACATCATTAAGACTTCTCCAGAATCACTTTTTCTCACAGAAATCTAATTAGCAACTCTACACAGACAAGAATACCATGCTGTTATCCCAGAAGTTAAACCCAGGGATAATATATCCATTTGGACTGCAAAACTGAGAAAAGTCATGGACAAATGATACCAATACAAATGCTGCCAATGCATGATAAACATCACAAACAATCAGGAAATATTTTGTCCATTGTATTTTACCAAAGGAAAAAATAAGGTGCCACTGACTGACTCTACAGGTAGAGGGATGAATGAATGGCCTGACAAATCATCCGAAATACTAACTGCATGACAGCTTAGTGAACTTCAAGAAAATTCAAGTTCACAAATTTATAAGAGAAATTTAACCAAGATCAAAATGTTTTTTGCTTACTCAGTGTTAAATTTATTAAGAAGCATATATATATATATATATATATATATATAAACAGTTGCTTTCCACAATCAGTTATTATCTTAAAATAATCTAGTATTACTATAATATGACAACAGATACCAGATACAAAAAAATTAATGATAGGCTGGGAAAGTAGCTCAGTGGTAGAATGCTTGCCTTGCATGCATAAGGCCCTGGGTTCTATTCCTTAGCACCACATAAGCAAAAAGAAAAAAGCCCAGAGTTCAGGCCCCAGGACCAACAACAACAAAAAATCAATGAATCAATACATAGTATTAGAGGGATACTACTTTCCCATAAAGTCTTACAATAAGAGAGAAAGAAGGAAAGTAAAGAATGGACAGCAAGAAACCAACTTTAAAATGGCAGTAGTAGGGCTGGGAAGGTGGCTCAGTGGTAGAGTGCTTGCCTTGTATGCATGAGGCCCTGGGTTCAATTCCTCAGCACCACATAAGCAAAAAGAAAAAAGCCAGAAGTAGCGCTGTGGCTCAAGTGGTAGAGCACTAGCCTTGAGATGAAGAGCTGAGGGACAATGTCCAGGCCCAGAGTTCAGGCCCACGACTGGACCCCCCAAAAAATAAATAAAATAAAATGGCAGTAGTATATTCTGATCTCTCAATAATGCTCATAAATGTAAATCTATATAATTCTTCAAGCAAGATGTAGAGTGGATAGATAAAAAATACCTAATTGTATTCTGTCTGCAAGTGTTTTGTCTTACATATAGGCTGAAAATGAAGAGAAGAAAAAGATAGTCTTTGCAATTAGAAACCAAAGAGAGCAGTGGTTATTATTTCAAATAAAATAGACTAAACATTGTGACAGAGCCACAGATTATATTATATAATGATAAAGAAGTCAGTTCAGAGAGAAGATAAAACAATTATGAAAATGTATGCACCCAGCCAGCATTTGATTGCCTACATACATAAATACTAATATATTTGAACACAGAGAGAGCTTATGGTGTAATGATAATCAGAGGCTTCAACACCCCACTTTTAGATCACTTTTGCTCTTCATTAGTGTATAAGTATCCTTTAGACTTTTAATAAGTTTTAAAAGCAGTTTGTACTTTTACTCTACTTGGATAGATCATCTAGGCAGAAAATCAACAAAGAGATATGGACTTCATCTACTCTGTAAACCAAGAGGATTGATGAACTACATCTGACCACATACTATTATAGCCTATTATACCATGAAACAAGTCTTAACAAATTGAGGAAAATAAAAATTGTATCAAGTATACACAATAGTATAAAATAGAAATCAGCCGGGACTCTTACCTCTAATTAACCACCAGTAAACTGGAAGTAGAGCTATGGCTCAAGTGGTAGAGTGCTAGCCCTGAGGAAAAAAAAATAAAGTTCAAGGACAGAGTCTAGGCCCCGAGTTCAAGCCCCAGGACCAGTACATGTACACACATGAAAAAGTGGAAATCATAAGCAGGGGGAACTTCAGAAACTTATAATCACACGGAAATTAAACATGCTCTTGAGAAACCAGTGCATGAGGAAAAAGCAGGAAAATTAATTTCTTTTGATAACCAAAACTGGAGACATAACATGCCCAAACCTATAGGATACAGCAAAAACAGTACCATGAGAAACTTTTATAGTAATAAATGCCTAAATTAAAACCAGAAAAAATAACCTAACAAAGAAACTTAAGGAACTAGAAACCAACTCCAGATAAGCAGAAGGGAAATGAGTTCTTTTTTTAAAATCAATATGCAAGTTTGTTTACAATTAGGAAATTCACCAAAATGTACTATATCAACAAACTTTTAGAATAAAATACCACTTCATCTTAAGAGATGTCGTATATTGTAGTAGAGATTCTTCATAAAAGCTCTGAACGAGTAGAAATAAGCTGCTTAAACATATAATGGTTAACTTATAGTCAGTTGGTTCTGTGCTTGTTGTGTTCCAGGAACTGGAAGTACAAAGGTGAATGAGAGAAAAGATTGCTGCTCTTGTGTTCACATTATCTAACGCTTCTACAAAGTGAGGACTCTCCAAAATAGGTCATATGCATCTTTTAATTTCCACGATTATGTTATCATTCTTCAGATAAGGAAAATAGACGATGCGAAGTAACTTGCCTCCAGTCACACCACTAGTAAGCAATAGAATGAACAATTAAAAGCTACTCTGTTCTACTCTCAAGCAGCAATGAACAAAGTACAGTTTCCAGGCCAATTCTACAAGTGCTTGCCTTTGTAATGTTTTAGTGGAACACTGACCCAGTCATTCTTTTACCTGTTTCCATGGCTACTTCTATTGACAAGGAAGTCGGTTCAGACATTTATGAACCTAAAATATTTATTCTGTGGATACTTAAATAGATCACTCATATTTATTTGCTCGTAGTTTCTCATTCTTACATAAATAAGCTGATACAGATAGCCATTCTTCCTTCCTTTCTTCTTTCTTTCCTTCCTTTCTCCCTTCTTCCTCTCCTCTTTCCACCTCTCTTCTCCTCCCTTCCTCCCTCCTTTCTTTTTCTTTTTCCTTCCTTCCTCCCTTCCTTCCTCCTTCCCTATCTTCCTCTCTCTCCTTCCTTCCTTTCCTCCCTTCCTTCCTTTCCTTCTTCCTTTCTCTCTTTCTCTCCCTCCCTCCCTCCCTCCCTTCTTTCCTTCCTTCCTTCCTCCCTCCCTCCCTCCCTTCTTTCCTTCCTTCCTTCCTTTCTTCCTTCTTTCTCTCTTCTTTCTTATACTTATGATCAACCCAGGACTTGCACTTTCTAGACAAGCTCTTTGCCACTGAATTACATTCCAGCCCAGTGTTCTCTTTTTTAAAAAAATTATTGAGATTAAGTGATTACATAAATTTCACAGTATTGTGAGATAGTGATACTTAAAGTCACAAACACATTTTAACCTTCACAAGGCAAATTGTCATTATCATGGTCTACAAAGTTTGTGAATTCTTTGAGTTTTGACAATACAACGATTTCTTCCACATCGGGTGATATGTGCATTCCTTTCCTTTTGCTTAGTGTCAGCTGTTCCCTTGTCTCCTCTCATTCCCTCCCTCCCGTCGCTGCCCTTGAGTTGCTTAGTTCATTTTCATCAATCTCCAGTGCAGCTGATGGGCCCCTCTGTTGTATATGTTCCCTCTGATTCTGTGCCCTCCCCTCATTTCCCTCAGGTGTGCACACACACACACACACATGTACACACACACCATATATATGGTCAAGTACATGGATCATTTAGAAATGATATGACAAATTGAGTGGAGGTCCTTTGTTTCTTGAATCCTGTTTTCTTTGTCATATCTCCTTCCATTTTAGATTTAACATCCACATATCAGGGAGACCATGGGCCATTTGTCTCTCTGCTCTTGACTTACCTCACTCAAAATGTTCTCTTCTTTTTATAGATTAAAAAATTATATTTTGTTGTTTTTAAGTAGCTGTATGAAGAAGTTGGCATTCAAAAAATCAGTTTATGCACCCCTTTCGTCCCTTTCCCCACCCCTCCCAAACCAACTCTTCCCTTTAACTTCCTTATTCCATAGCATATATATTGAATGTCCTTTCTTCATTTCTTTACCTACCTCCTCTTGATCTCTTCCACAAATCCTAGTTTCCTGGTATCAATTTGGTTGGACTGAGTTAGTTTGAATTCTCCACTGCAAATACCCATACTTCTGTTGATTTATTTGTGTACACTGCCTACAACCCCATATATGTTTACTTATATATATATATATATATATATTATAAAATTAGTTCTAGCCTTTACTTATGAGAAAAAAACATGTGCCTCTTGTCTCTTTGGGCTTGAATTACTTCATTTAATATATTTTTTCCAGGTCCATGCATTTCTTTGTACACCATGTAATGTCATTCTTATGTACAGATTTTTCATCTGAGAATGCCTATATGTTTTAAGCCTCATCGCAGTTATCACTTTCAATGCTGAAATCACCAAGTCACTCTCCCCTATCCCTTCTAACTCAACCCCTCCCCTTAATTTGTTCATTTCATAGGGTATGTGTTGCTTATAAAATGTCAGGAACTAGGTAGGATCATGATTAGTCAACACTTTTGGAGAATCTAAATAATACAATTAAGACAGAAAACAATTGGCCTCATACAATAAAATTTTATTCCTAGAAACTAAGGAATTTTAACTAAAAGCTAACATATTTATGAATACAAGTAGGTAGGTCTGAGGTAAAGCCTGAGATTCTGCACATGGAACGAGCCCCCAGCTGATCCCAACCCTGTCAGTTCCCATACCATCCTTTGACTAGAAAGAGTGGCCATTGCAAATACCCAGCATGTCCCAGAGATGTTTCTGGAGATTGCAAGAACTCTGCCTCTGACTCCCCAGATGAGATAGCATGTCGCCAAAGCTCAGAGGTAAAGAACAGTTTGAAAAGACATCTGATAACCTCACAGTGAGTTTTCCATCAGTTGGAGGAAGGTGTGGCTTTTGCCAGAAAAAACACTCTCTCCCAGTCCAGGTATTTAAGGCTGAAACTTGCAAAGGTGAAAAAGGTAGGGAGGTGGTCATGACAAGTCAACATGGAGCCTAGTAAGTGTGTGTACTCTGCCATCCTTTGGCTGTAAAGCAAGTTGCTATTACTTTAGCACCTACCTCATCGGTTTATTTTGAGGATTAAATGGCTTAAATGGTCAGTATTGTTCTCAACATGAAACAAATCTGAGTCATAATTAATTGTAATCTATGTAACATTCGCATGCATTTCCATTCACTTTAGCTAATATGATTTTTTTTGGCCGTTTTCTCCAGGGGCTTTTGTTGAGCTGGTGGTACTATGGAAACAAAATTGAGTTATTATGCAAGTGCTGTGTGTGTGTGTGTGTAAAGACAAAATGGAAAAACTGTCCTCAAGGAAGCTAGAAGTGTATTGGAAGTATATAGCAAGGAGGATGGATGGACATATAGTCAAGTATCTCAAGGATGGCTGAGGTAGAATGTAAGAGGATATGTTAACCAGATTCAGAGTATGAAATTGCCAGCTTCCGCCTAACATCCCAGCATTTTCATGAGATACATGATGATTCTGGCAATGATGTGTTTTGTTAGGGAGTTTCTATACATGACATTATGTGTAGGTGGTATTGCTTTGTTATAGGTATTAAAAGAAAGCAGGATGCCTAGAAAAATAAATATCAATTACCTTTCAAGGCTGATTGGTGATAAGCTATGTGAATTCAAGCGATGACACTTTTCTTACTAATATAATCCTCGGCTGTGACTAGTAGAACACTTTTCTTGAAGGGTTTGGTGTATGTGGTTTAGTTTGCTCTGAAGATTTGCAAACTGCTTCACAGTTTAAGGACAATGCTTCTTGTTTCTCTTCACCATGCTACACTGGTAATTAATTAGAAGGATGAGTATTGGTGCTCATTAAAGAACATTAAAAATAAAAAGTAAGAAAAATGTTAAGGTTTATCATTTGAAGTCTTGATTCTGTTTACAATGTGAAGATTAAACTCTTTTATCTCATTTTTTTTGGGGGTCTGGTCGTGGGGCCTGAACTCTGGGCCTGGGTGTTGTCCCTCACCTCTTCAGCTCAAGGCTAGCGCTCTACCACTTGAGCCACAGCGCCACTTCTGGCTTTTTTCTTTTTGCTTAGGTGGTGCTGA
>NW_012267333.1:2293963-2306197 GCF_000151885.1 Dipodomys ordii | reverse complement strand
TTTTTGCTTATGTGGTGCTGAGGAATCGAACCCAGGGCCTCAGGCATGCAAAGCAAGCACTCTACCACTGAGCCACCTTCCCAGCCCCCTCTTCTACTTTTTATTAGATGCAAATGATGAAAGTATTGGATTGGGTTCTGCCACCTTAAATATGCTTCCTTTTCTCCTTTAAGGCACAGCAAAGTGAGAAATGAAGAGAAGGGATAAATGGACCATTAGACTGGTGGCAGCAGGCAATTGAGTGGAGACCACCCTACCCCCTCTTTTAAGTCATGCAGATGAAGTGGATGGACACATCAAATTTTCAATCAATCTTTCTCCTAGTTATGTAAGGCCTGCTAGAGTCATACTGCCTTAATAATAAAAATCTATTTGACCACTCTTCCAAAAAGAAAGCTATCTTTATTTGCTAACTTTTACTTGTGTGTGTGTGTGTGTGTGTGTGTGTGTGTGTGTGTGCGTGTGTGTGTGTGTGCCAGTCCTGGGTCTTGAACTCAGGGCCAAAACACTGTCCTTGAGCTTCTTTTGCTTAAAGTTAGTGCTCTACTACTTGAGGCTCAATGCTGTTTCTGGCTTTTTCTGAGTGGTTTATTGCAGATAAGACTCCCATGGACTTTTCGTCCTGGGCTGGCTTCGAACTATGTTCCTCAGATCTCAGTTTCCTAAGTAGCTAGAATTATAGATGTGAGCCACCAATGCCAGGCTGCTTGCCTGCCTGCCTGCCTGCCTGCCTGCCTGCCTTCCTTCCTGCCTTCCTTCCTTCCTTCTTTCCTTTCTTCCTTCCCTCTTTCTTTTTTTCTTTCTTTCTCTCTCTCTCTCTTTCTTTCCAATATTGAGTTTAATATGTGTTGGTATTACTTTTATAGTGTTTTAAAAGGTCCCTTGGGGAATAAGAAATGGCTTTTGCTTTCTTTGTATTTCCTCACTCAGTGCTAGGCTCATGGTAAGTATTTAGCTATAGAATCCAGAGCACAAACTTGAGCAGAAACTTGAGCCCTAAGCTTTTCCTTGTGTTAAAATGGGTACTAATGACAGCTCTCCTACCTCAAGTGATTGAGAGGATAGTCAAATGAGATGAGGGTATATTAAAAAATATAATAGGATAAGTACACAATAAATGATTCTCTTTTTGTAAATATATGCATATTTCTATGGATCCAGTTGTATTCCCAAATACTTGAGGCAGAAAGATTGCTTAAGGTAAGTTTTTAAGACCAGTTGGCACCTGCAACACAAACACACACACACACACACACACACACACACAAAACACACAGTGAGACTCTTCCAAGAAATGTGTGTTGTATATGTGTGTGTGTGTGTGTGTGTGTGTTTCTCTGAAGTCTTCAGTGACTTGCCAGTGAGCACTCTATGTTTCAAGTCCTACCTTCCAATTTTCACACCAGTTGTTCCCACAGTAGTAATGTTAGCTGCTTCTTAATAAGATGTAAGATCTTGGGTCCTGTGATGTTGGGAAATAAATTCCCAAATCATAGTAAGCCATGAGAAGATTTGCTATGGAGATTGGTAGAGGGGGCCAGATACCCATCTTGGTAGTAGGGAAAAATATTATCAGGAAAATCTTTCTTAAAAACATAAACAGCAAGTCTATGATGGTGGCTTACACCTATAATCCTAGCTACTCAGAGACTGAGATCTGAGGATCAAGGTTCAAAACCAACTTAGGGTCCCATGCCGGTAGTTTACACCTTGTAATCCTAGCTACTCAAGAGGCTGAGATCTGAGGATCACAATTCAAAGCCAGCCTGGGCAGGAAAGTTTGTCAGACTCTTATCTCCAATTAATCACCAGAAGACTGGAAGTGGTGCTGTGGCTCAAGTGGTAGAGTGCTAGCCTTGAGCTGGAGAGCTCAGGGGCAGTGCCCAGGCCCTGAGTTCAAGCCCTATGACCAAACAAACAAAAAACAACAACAAAAAAACTTAGGCAGGAAAGTCCTTGAGACTTTTCTTTTCAGTTAAGCACCAAAAAAACCTGAAGTTGGAGCTGTGGCTCAAGTGATAGAGTGCTAGACTTGAGCAAAACAACTCAGGGAGAGTGCCCAGGCCCTGAGTTCAAGCCCCAGAATCTGCTGCACACACACACACACACACACACACACACACACACACACACACACACACACCCCACATACACACACAGAAATGAGCATTTTCTTAGCACCTATAAAGTACAAAACACATTAAGTTAAGCAAATATAAAACCATAGGAGTGTAGGAAAAATTAGAGAATGAAGAGAAAAGGGCGAGAAAGAAAAGTAAAGAAAAAAAAGCTGAAAACAAAGAAATGGATACAATAACTAAAATTAATAAAATAAAAATTAAATTCCTACAATGAATTACATAGAAATAAATCAATACAATAAATAATAATTATAATAGACACTAGAAATTAATAAAATAATATGATATATAATTGTGACATAAATTAATACTATCCAAATCAATCATCTAACACACATGTATAAGTGTAATAAATTAATAAAGTGATGTCAAATAATGCCTTATGTATCATTCAGAGACCATCTAGTTTGCCAAATGACTTTAAATTTAGAGAATAAAAATGTAAGCAAATGATTAAAACATAGCTAAGTCTAGTAGCAATTACATCAGTTTAGACGAGCCCATCTCCAATCAATTCCTATTTGTGCATCAACGAAGACCTACTGGGGTTGGTCCAACTGAAAGCCAAGTTAGTCTCCTGGGACTTGGACAAGGCATTCTCCAGAAATGAGATCAACAGAGAGAGTGAGAAACAACCCAGAGTTTCACATCTGCAAATCCCCAAGTCCCATCTTCTTCCCTTGTGAAGAGGCCGCAGGGACGTGTTGACACAATCTAAACATATGCTGTCCTCTGAGAGAGGGGACTTTGCAGCCATTCTGCTCCATGGTTCCAAAAATATTAAGAGGATCACATTTTGGTTTCCCTCAGCCTCAAGTAAGGATGTGCTTGCCAGCCAGCCCCTCTAGGAAGAAGCAAGGAAGGATGGAAGACCTGAATGATGGGGCCAGAGCCAAAGGCTAGACCAATGAATGCTCTTCACCTCGGGATATTCTGACCCTGTGAGCAACTTCCTGGTGCTGAATTATAAATGATTCGGACCATCAAATTAACCACTATTTTATGCCAGTGATGTCCACCACAATAATAGTCTTCTACACAGATATCCTTGCAGGGGCTAAGAGGATAGATCTGTCTCCCTAGAAATGTGATCTGTTCTCTAGGTTACCCAAGAGTAGTGAAAACAAGTTGTCTACTTTCATTTCGTAGGAGAACATGCTTTGTTGAGACAGTCAGAAAACATACTCTGGGCTGGGAAGGTGGCTCAGTGGTAGAGCGCTTGCCTCGCATGCATGAGGCCCTGGGTTCCATTCCTCAGCAGCACATAAGCAAAAAGAAAAAAGCCGGAAGTGGCGCTGTGGCTCAAGTGGTAGAGTGCTAGCCTTGAGCTGAAGAGCTGAGGGACAGCGCCCAGGCCCAGAGTTCAGGCCCCATGACTGGACCAAAAAAAAAAAAAAAAAGCTTAGCTAAGATCAAGAACAAGTTGGTTCTGGAAATGAACAATAGAAGCCACGACTTACAATTAGCACCATCTGGGACAGCACCTGTGTTTAAGTGCACAGATTTTTATGGTCATAGCTCAGTGTTATAAGTATAATGTGTACTTATCAATGTCACCCCTTAGAGTATTCTTAACTGGGCCACCTGTTTTAGGCTTCCTATGGTAGTATTTTGTTGTTTTAGATACCACACAGACTTTCCCTGAAATACATTTCTACTGACCACAGACAGTGGAAGAACAACTGAATGATGAATTGTAAAATAAGTTGACATGCAAAGTAATGTTCCCTTTCATGTATTTCAATGAGTTTTTATGATCTGCTGTGTATGACTGTCTGTGGGGAGGCAGTGAGTGTTGTGATATTTATGGAGAGGAGGGCAGAGTTCAGGGAACCCATAAAGGCTGGTGAGGCACTCAGGGCCAGTGATGGATGGGGGCTGTTTCTACCCTTGGGTGCCGAGTGACAGGTGAGCATTAGCTTCACCAGAGCCATGGAAGCTGGACCATCTACCCAGAGCTGTGGTCACAGCAGGTGTGGGTGTGGTGCGTGTGAGGGAAATAAATACTTTTATTTCTGCTCCTCATTCTCCTACTTGTTTCTCTCTTCTTTCAAAAAGTCTTTCACAGTGTTCGTAGGCTCTCTTTTACATTTAAAAAATTATTTTAAGTAACTGTACAAAGAGGCTTCAAATCAGCAAGAGTGTCACTCCTTTCATTATTCTTCACCAGTGTCATTCCTTCCGTTCATTATTCTCCCCCATCTTGTTTGGCCAAACCATTCAGAAGCTGGATGCTGGTGGAGCATGTCTGTATTCTTAGCTAACTGGGAGAAAGAGACTTAGAGGATCATGGTTTGAGGTCAGCCCAGGCAAAAAGTTCAGAAGACTCCATCTCAACCATTAGCTATGGTAGCATCTTCCTGTCATCTCCAGCTATGGTGGAAAGTGTTAATAGGATTGCAGTCTAGGTCAGCCTACACAAAAAGTGAGGTCCTGTCTCAAAAACAACTAGAGCAAAAGAAGTCTGGAAATACGATTCAAATAGTTACAGCCCATTTTAAATAAGTATGAAGCCAGGAGTTCAAACTCTAGTGAAGCTAACAAACAAACAAACCCATAAGACCCAGAAGCCAGAAAGTAAAGGGAGTTCAGCTGATGTAGTCCTTAGAGACCAGCCTCTCATGGGGGGAAAAGCAAGGTAGGTCATGGATCTAGAGGTCATTGAAAATAACCAGCCAAACCTTCCCTCTGTGAATCAGATTCCTCAGGTACCAGATGTGAAAAGTTCATGGAGGTGAAGGATAGAATAATATAATTTAGATCAGGGCAGAGGAATTTCAAGGAAAAGTGAGTAGCTTACAGCTTCAAATGAAACAAATTTTTTTATTGTAAAGATACTATACAGAGGGTTACAGTTACATGAGTGAGGTAATGAGTACACTTCCTCTTGAACATTGTTACCCCCTCCATTGTTTTCCCCCTACCATCCCTTCCCTCCCTACCTTCCGCGAGGTTCTTTTATTTTTTATTTTTTTGAAACCGACAAATTTTTGAGGGTTAATTTTATACCCTGCTATTTTACCAAAGTTTTGGATCAGCACCAGTAACTTGGGCATGGAGTCCATGAGGTTCTTTAATTAAAAGATCGTATCATCTGCAAGAGGGAGAGTTTTACTTCATCGTTCCCTATTTGGATCTCCTTTATGTTTGCATCTTGTTTTATTGCTCTAGCTAGGCATTCTAATACTAAATTGAAGGGAAGCAGAGAGAGCCAACATCCTTGTCTTGTTCCTGAATTTAGAGGAAATGGCTTAAGCTTTTCACCATGAAGTATAAAACAGAATAAAGTCAACATTTCCTGTTAGATTGAAGAATTTGGATATCTTTGGTGACTCTCATTAAGGTGGCCTCAGGGAACATAGGGAGTGGGTTGGAAACCAGATTGCTTGTGATAAAGAATAGTAAATGGCTGTTGTGGGAGAGACAGGGAGGGTTTGGAGGATGACCTGACATGGATGGAAACTGCTTTATACCAGGGGAGGTAAAGTTGCTGTTGAGGGGAAGTAGATGGAAGTAGATCTCCAAGACAGAGAAAACATGTTGAAGAAGTAGGAAAGGCCGGGCGCATGGAGCAGCGTGGAGGAGAGGCTGGAGGCTGAAGTGAAGAAGGAAAGAGGAGAGAAGGTTCATAAGGATGAAAGAAGTTTGTACCAGTCTTGAAGATCACAAGGGAGCAGGTTCAGGATCGGGGAGGGTGTTGGAGATGATAATGGCACGTTCCAGGTGTCACCAGTGAGAATTTTGTGATTTTAGCTTCGTCCCGGTGGCTATGGAGATGGTGAGTATTACAGAAAGTCAACAGAATTGACAAGAGGCTAGAGAGTAATGAATGGCAAACCTTGCTGGGAATTCAATGGAAGGGGGATGCATTCGAGGTCTTGGATGGACAGAGTGTAGTCCCAAAGAAGCTCATTTTGTGGAGCTGGAGACAGCAAGAGGTAGAAAGGGAGTAGTATCAAAGATTATGGGTGACATTGGTGGAGGTTTCAATTAATTTTGACAAAAATCTTTAGTTGCGTCCTATTGTTATCTTTATGGATGACATAATGGAAGCAGAAGAAAGAGCCCACAAGATTTCCATATGGGTCAATTCAATAACAAATTAGCAACTAGTCAGCCCAGTTGTAGAGACTGAACTCTTGAAGAGGACATAGCATGGTTTAATATTTGTGTGTGTGTGTGCATGCACACGTGCTGATGTGAAGATGTGAGACAATTCACAGCAACATTATCCATGAGAGCCAGTGAAGTGGAGACAGTTCATTGTCTATGAAGGGATGGATGGACAAGAGATATGCAGCGCACATACACAAATGGTAATACTTTTGACGTATCATACAACATGGATACACCACGAAAATAAAATAAGCTTGATAAAATAAGCAGGACGTGGTAGGAATTTGATTCTACTTATGTGAGGGATGAGATGAGGCAAAGGCATAGAGACCAAAAGCTGAATAAAAGTCACCCTGCATGTTGGGTATGGAATTTCTGGATGGCTGGAACCAGGAGTTGAGTGGATCATCTTAGCAGTCTGTGAACCTGATATTTATCTGTCCTCAGGGGCAGTGCCTGTGTCCTTAACAGACCCAATACATTGGACATGGAAGAAGCAAATCAAACTGGGGTGATCCTCTTCCACTTCCGCCCCTTCTCCAAACTCCCTGAGGTGCAGATGTTGATTTTTGTGGTCCTTCTCGTCATGTACCTCATCAGCATCAGTGGAAACAGCTCCATTTTCCTTACCATTTGGATCAATCCGTGTCTCCACACCCCCATGTATTTCTTCCTGGCAAACTTAGCAGCTCTGGAGATCTTCTACTCATCAACCATCGCCCCTCTGACTCTGGCCAGTGTCCTCTCTACAGACAGGACACTCATCTCCCTGCCAGGATGTGGTACCCAGATGTTCTTTTTCATCTTTCTGGGCAGTGCTGACTGTATCATGCTGGCGGTCATGGCATATGACCGGTTTGTGGCCATCTGTCACCCTTTGCACTATACGCTCATCATGAGCTGGCGCGTGTGTGTCCAGCTGGCCCTGGGGTCCTTGTTGCTGGGGTTTGTCTTGGCCATGCAGCTGACTGTGCTTATCTTCCAACTCCCTTTCTGCAGCAGCAAAGAAATCAGCTTGTTCTACTGCGATGTCCTCCCCGTCATGAGAATGGCCTGTGCCGACACCCATGTCCACGAGGCCACTCTGTTTGTGGTCAGTGTCATTGTCCTCACCATCCCCTTCCTTCTCATCACCCTCTCCTATGTCTTGATTGGGGCTGCTATCCTGAAGATCCGCTCAGCTGAGGGGAGGCACAGGGCCTTCTCCACCTGCTCCTCCCACCTGACTGTGGTCCTCCTTCAGTACGGATGCACAAGCCTCATCTACTTGTGTCCCAGCTCCAGTTACTCTCCTGAGAGGGGCCAAGTCGTGTCTGTGGTTTACACATTCATCACCCCAATGCTAAACCCCTTGATCTACAGCATGAGGAACAGAGACCTGAAGGATTCTTTGAAGAAAGCAATACTGAGGCTCCTTCTGCTCTAAATGCAGTAAGCAGTCTGAATTTCGCTCCACAACATGGCTGGGTAGAGGCACTGCGTTGACTGTTCCAAGATGAGGGGACAAAGGCTGGCACATCCTTGCTGTGCACTGTTTGTTAGTCTTTCTGGTTGGATTACTTTCCAACAGTCACATTCCCTTTCTCAGCCTCAGGTTGGTTAATCTCCAAAACAGGGAAAAACAATGGTTCCAGTATTTAAACTTTGGGAAATCTGCCCTCCATTTTTCCATTTACTGATCTGACCCCTTCCCTTGACCTCGCTCCTACATGACACATGTTCCAATTTTCTGATATTCATTTTGTTAAGCTGTAAGTTAGGGGCTGGGAAGGTGGCTCAGTGGTAGAGTGCTTGTCTCACATGCATGAGGCCCTGGGTTTGATTCCTTAGCACCACATAAGCAGAAAAAGCTGGAAGTAGTGCTGTGGTTCAAGTGGTAGAGTGCTAGCCTTGAGCTGAAGAGCTGAGGGACAGTGCCCAGGCCCAGAGTTCAAGCCACATGACTGACAAAAAACAAAACAAAACACAAAAGACAAAAAACAAAACTGAGCTAGGCGCCGGTGGCTCACACCTGTAATCCTAGCTACTCAGGAAGCTGAGATCTGAGGATCGCAGGTCAAAGCCAGCCCAGGCAGGAAAGGCTGTGAGACTCTCATCTCCAATAAACTACTAGAAAACCGGAAGTGGTGCTGTGGCTCAAGTGGTAGAGCGCTCACCTTGAGCTGAAGAGCTGAGGGACAGTGCCAAGGCCCAGAGTTCAAGCCCATGACTGACCAAAACAAAACCGAAATAAAACTGTTAGTTGTTCAAAGAAGTGACACCATTGGAATTCTCCTATGCTTTAGTTAATATGTTATGGTATATATACATCTGCTGCTGAACCTTTGTTGAAAAATGTGTTGGAAGCTACCATTGACATTGAATCCTGAGATTTCAGAAGTGACTGAAATATTCCAGGCATTTCTCAGTTTGCTATGTTTGTTGGGAAAGCATTGTAGCCATGAGGAGTTAGAAGTCATCTTTTCAAGAGGCTGCACGGGGCAATTGATGATTTCTACATGTGAACTTATTTACCTTCATAAAACCCATGAGCTGTGTATTATGAACACCTCTGTGTCTAGAGGATGAAACAGAAGCACAGGAGAGGAAATAAATCAAAGTTCCAGAATGAGTGAGCAATGATAGATTTGACCTAGACAGTTGGGTTCTATGGCATGTAACCACTAACCCTCCCAAATGTTATTATAGTTTTCTTTGTGAGCATGCAAAAAAAAAACCCACCTTATTTCTCTAAGCTTAATTTAATTCATGATAAAATGGGTACAACCTCTACTTGAATACTTCCATGTTTTTACTAGTTAAATAGAGGTTAGAGTAGCACAGACTTTTTTTTGCCTGGGCTGGCTTTGAAGTACAACTCTTAGATCTTAGTCTTCTGAGTAGCTAGGATTATAGGAATGAGCCACTAATGTCTACCTTTGAATATATGATACTTTTGATTTTGAAAAATCAACAATTATTAGTTTTGGGAGTTATTAGTTTTGATCATTTTCCTTATTTGATAGAAAAGAAAGTAAATTCTGTGATTTTAGGTGACAAACATCTCATGATAGACTTAGATCTATAACTCAGACCTTCTGGCTATGTTTCTATTACCATCTAGCAACTTTCCTTGCATGAAAAACCATCATAGGAGAGATTAAATTTCTTAAATGTTCCCATAAAAGTAAGGATCAAGCTGGATGCCAGTGGCTCACTCCTGAAATCCTGGCTGCTCAGGAGGCTGAGATCTGAGTTTCACGATTCAAAGTCAGCCTGAGCAGGAAAGTTTGTGAGACTCTTATCTCCAATTAACCACCAGAAAACCAGAAGTGGTGCAGTGGCTCAAGTGGTAGAGCGCTAGCCTTGAGCTGAAGAGCTCAGGGACAGTGCCAAGGCCCAGAGTTCAAGACCCACGACCGATCACAAAAAGAAAAGTAAGGATCAGGAAATAATGGAGGATGCTATAGGGAGGAAAGTCTTTGTTCTGTATAGCAAAGAACTTAAATTTTTTAAAATTATCTTTAAGTGGTTGTACAAAGAAGTTTCCCTTCTACAAAACAGTATGTGAGTACAAAGTGTCTGATAACATTGTCACCCATGGCTCCTAAACCACCCCTTCTCTCATTTTTCAGCAAAGAACTTTTAAATACAGTATTGTTCAACCATGGAAGATACTACCTTGCAAAGGTCTGGAAAAAACTGAAAAAGTCAAAGTGATAAAAAATGAGAAAAGACTGTTGGTTATTCTAGCAGATGCAGCCTAACCCATTAACCAATGTGTCTGTCTAGTCAACTGATCATCTGATTTTATAGTAATGTGTGCCTTCAGAGGTGTGTGTGTGTGTGTGTGTGTGTGTGTGTGTGTGCATGTGTGCCAGTCCTAGGGCACGTTTGCTGACCCTGAGCTTTTTTCTTTTATTTCTCAAGGCTACTGCTTTACCACTTGAGCCTAGCTCCATTTTCAGGATTTTTTTGGTGGCTAATTGGAGATAGGAGTTTCACATTCTTGCCTAGGCTTGCTTTGAACCTCAGTCTTCAGATCTCAGCTTCTATGGTAGCTAGGATTATAGTCATGAGTCTTTAGTACAACTCCATAAGCCATAGAAAATTGATGGATGATTTGTGTCCATAGAGATGCAAATGAACTTTGATTATACCTGTTTCCTCGACCCTCAAAGCCAGTTTTGTAAGGATTAACTTATACATTCCAGCATTCTTGTTGCCTACATAATATGATAACCTATTTTTTTCCATTCTCCTCTGGACACTTATAAGTCCTTTCTTGTTTCCTCATTAATGAACTAAATAAAACATTTAATGTGTGTCCATTTTATAGTTGTACGAGAGCCACAAGTTCACCCTTTTGGAAGCAATTATGTTTTAACCTGAAACCCTGGGTGTATTCGGGGGTGGGGGAAGGGATGAAGGACCATTTCTTGATTGCTGCTAAGGCAAAGATTCTTTACTCTTAACTAGTACGTTCTTTCTTTTTTATATAGTTTTTTTTTTTTTGTCGGTCGTGGGGCTTGAACTCTGGGCCTGGGCGCTGTCTCTCAGCTCTTCAACTCAAGGCAAGCGCTCTACCACTTGAGCTACAGCGCCACTTCCTCTTTCTTTTTTAAAAAAATTTCAGGCGAGAAGAGTTGTTCATATCTGTATTTCCCCCAGGAGGCTGAATTATCTAGTTATTCCCACTAACATCAAAAAAAGAATACTCAGGCGCCTGTAATTGCAGGTTCACGCCTGTAATCCTAGCTACACAGGAGGCTGAGATTTGAGAATCGCGGTTCCAAGCCAGCCAAGCCAGCCGGGGCAGAAAAGTCCCTGTGAAACTCTTAACTCCAATGAACCACTCAACCGCTGGAAGTGGAGCTGTGGCTTAAAGTGGTAGAGTGCTAGCCTTGAGCGCAAAAAAGCTTCAGCGACAGGGCTCAGGTTCTGAGTTCAAGCCCTACGACTGACAAGAAAAAAAGAAAGAAAGAAAGAGAAAGGAAGGAAAGAAGGAAGGAAGGAAGGAAGGAGAGGGAGAAAGGAAGGAAGGAAGGAAAGAAAAAAGAAATTAAAGAAAAAGAAAGGAAGGAGAGAGAGAGGGAGAGAAAAAGGAAGGAAAGAAAAAAATTAAAGAAAAAGGAAGGAAGGAAGGAAGAAAGGAAAGAAAGAACCCACAACCGACTGGAAAGAAATAAAGAAAAGGAAAAGGAAAGAAAAACAGAAGCCTATCATTTCTGATTGACCCACCTTTCCCACGCGCGGCCACCAGGGGGCGGGAGAGCCTGCGCGATCTCCGGGGCGGGACAGCCGGTCCGCGGGACTCAGGGGGCCGGAGGCCTCGGTGGGACGTCCGTGCGAGGGAGAGGATCAGGGCTGAGAACCGCAGGGCCAGTTCAAACAGCCCAACCCCGGTCTTTCCGGCCGCGGGTGAGTCCGCCGGCCTCGGAGGAGGGCAAAGTCCGGACAGAATTGCGAGTTAACCTTGGATGCACTGAACGAACAGCTTTGCTAGCCGAGGACGACATCCGCGCGCCCCAGCCCCCTGGAGGGCGCTGCCCACCGCTGACGGGTCACGGGTCCCCGCGACGACAATCGGGGGAGGGAGGGGTGATGGGGAGCACCCCCACATCGCCGGGCGGGGGCGCGTGGAGGTCAGGAGGACGCGCGCTCCGGTGCCCGCGAACCCTGCAAGGTCTCCGGTGAGGGGTCCCTTGGTTCGCCAGCTCCGAAGCGGCGCTGGATCAAGCGCAGGCGCCGTTCCACTCGTGTTTCCACCACCCACAGCACACCCCCACGGCCTCGCCGCAGCCGGGCTCTGGCGGGGTCCGTCTCTTGGGTATCACACATTGATTGATTGGTTGATTGATTGAGGAACCGAACCTGCGGAGGGGCCGCTGGGTCCGGTGTGGATGGAGGGGTTAACGCGGGACTCGAGGGGAGCGCTCAGGTGCGGCTGGATCCCGAGCGAGGGGAGGTGTGGCGCTGGCGCGGGGCCGGGCGGCGC
>NW_012267333.1:2214871-2293442 GCF_000151885.1 Dipodomys ordii | reverse complement strand
GGGGTGGATCGGGAGGATATGGGGGGGCGGATCGGGTGGATCGGGGGTGGGGTGGGGAGGGGGCGCTGGGACCCTCGGGGAGGCGCAGCTGCGCGGGGAGCGGCTGTCACTGTGACTCCGCAGGTCCAGGCGGATGGGGGGGGCGCTGCTGAGGCCTGCGCTCCCCCCCCGCACTGCCACCCCCCCCTCCCCGCCGCATCCCGCACCCTTCCTCCCCGGCCGGGTCATGTGCTCGGTGATTCATCCCCGGGCAGCGATTTCCCTGAACGCCTCTTAACGTTCCACCGCCACGGGGCTGGACAGCGGCTCCCCGCGAGCCGGAGGCGCAGGGCCGGGGTGGGGTGCGGGGGGAGGCGGGGAGGGGGGCAGCTGGGGTTCACCGTGAGGTCAGCCTGCCCGTGGCTGCTTTTGGCCCTGTGCCTCCTGCCGGTCTCCTCCTCGCCTTCTCTTCCTATGTTACCTTCCTGGGGGAAGGGGCGTGGGGGAGGGGGAGAACCAGGCCCGGCCACCCCCCCCCACATCCCCCTTCCTTCGGGGAGCGGCTCCGAGTGTTTCGGGGAGACTGTCAGTCACTCGCTAGGAGGGGGGTCTGCTTGGAACAGCTGTAGTCTCGGCCCGAGGCTCTGCCCGGAGAGACCAAAGCTGGGAGCTTTGGGTTACTTCCTCTTTTGAGACTGCTTCCTGATCTGCCCCGTGGGTTATGAGGATTGAGTGGCCAAAATGGCACTTGTTCCAGCCAAACGTTCACGCGTGGTTTTTCCAGGCAGCTGTGCATTGAGTCATTGAATAGTAATTATTAAGTGCATTACGTGTGTGTGTGGGGGGGAGCAGGGCAGGAGTACAGTGTCAAACCTTGGGTGACCCAGTGACATAGGCTGTACCTTAATAGTATAGTTTAAAAATCTATCCCTGGAGCCAGCCAGGCAGTGGCTCACATGTGTAATCCTAGCTGCTCAGGAGGCTGAGATCTGAGGATCAGGGGGAGTTCAAGCTCCAGGACACACACACACACACTCACACACTCATACACATATACACACATCCAGCCCTGGATACAATGTATTTGTCTACTTGAGAGCTTGGTAGAAGTGCCTCTCTTTAGCCCCCAGTCTATACCTTCCAGATTGAACTCCGCTGAGTCTTTCCAGGTAATGCACAAGCACTGGGTTAGAACTGGACTGGGTTAGAACTGGGGTTTTCTCCTGGCCTCACTGCTTTACTGCCTACTCCTTACATGCCAAGCCTGACTTGTTCACTGAAAAAATGTGTAGTTGTCCAAGCTAAGTGCTAGAGAGTATGCATGCAGAAGAGCTGTTTGGTGCGTGGTGCATAGAATTTAGTAAATCCACAGCAAGGCAAGTAAAACACTCTTTGGAAAATAGAAATATCTTTGAAAGGATCATGTTGCAATTTAGTTTTCTTTTTCGGGGGTTGGGGGGAAGGAGGGGCAGTACTGGGGCTTAAACTCAGGACTAGACCCTGTCCCTTAGCCTTTTCTATTCAAGGTTGGTTGAACCACAGCTCCACTTCCAGTTTTTTTTTTTTTTTTTTTTTTCCGGTCGTGGGGCTTGAACTCGGCCTGGGCGCTGTCCCTCAGCTCTTCAGCTCAAGGAGAGCGCTCTACCACTTGAGCCACAGCACCACTTTCTTCTCTCTCTTTTTTTTTGGATTGGAGAGTCATGGATTTACCTGCTGGGTCTGGCTTTGAACCATGATCCTAAGATCTCAGCCTCCTGAGTAGCACCCAGTTTACAATGATTTATTTGGGTGAGATCTTCATGACCCTGTCGCGGGCAGGCTGCAGAGGTGCAGAGAGGCTTATTGTGGGAGCCTGCCTCCCTGTCAGCAGAGTCTCTGGGCTCCCTGGTTACCTAAAAGGGCAGAATTTATTGCCCCTGTTTTATAGATGGGAAAGCTGGAGCTCCACCTTGGTAGGGAGGGATGCCTCAGGCAATACAGCCGGTCAGGGCCCAGCCCGGAGAGGAGTTCAGATTCCTGCTGCTCATCCTGGAGCTCTTTCTTATGAGCATGATGAGTGGGGAGGCAGAAAGGAAAGAAGAGCCTGAATTGGAAGAATTTTCTAAATCAGCATGTTCACCAGTTATAAAGAAGGGCAAAAGCAAACGGCTGACAGAGAGAGGCTGTGTCCTTCCACAGCATGGTACTAGGTGACTTTTTTTTTTTTGGTAGTTGGGCTTGAACTCAGCCTAGGTGCTGTCCCTGAGCTGTTTTGCTCAAGGCTAGTGCTCTAGCGCTTTGAGTCAGAGCCTTGGTTTTCTGGTGGTGCATTGGAGATAAGAGTCTCAGACTTTCCTGCCCCAGCTGGCTTTGAAGCTTGATCCTCAGATCTCAGCCTCCTGAGTAGCTAGGATTAGGGGCGGGAGCTACCAGTGCCAGGCTGTGACTTTTTTCAGTAGCTCATTGTTCATAGTCTTAATTGAGCTTTGAATTCCAACAGGGAACGCAAGTACCGCCCTTCTCCTTCCAGTGCTTCAATGGTCACCCTCCAACATGTTGAAAGTGGAGCTGTTTGGGGGAGTCTTGTTCTGGAGACATGGGGGTGTGGGGGGTGCTGTAGGCACAGTATGGGCTAGGAGAAGTATGGCCTAGCAGAACAGAGCCGAGGGAACTGGGCTGCAGGTTTTAGAGCCTCTGATTGTGGCCCTGCCAACTTCATAACGATGTTCCTTTTGTTGCTTCTGTTGCCTCTCGATGAATCCGTTGTAAAACTAGGATTTGGGGCAGATCTCAGAAACCCTTACTGGCATTCTCAATGGTTTTCTGTGCAGCATGTTACAGTTTGTGTGGATTTTGGTGGGCGGTTTACCTGTTCTACCCGTTACCTATCTCTTACCCCAGGAATCGCCTGCCCTGCAATCAGGTACACCATCTTCTCCCCCTGATTCAAGTTAGCCATTGCATGTATTGGTTAGCCAGGACAATCAGTCCAAAGTCTGTTGAAACACTCTCTCAACCCCAGGGGAGGGAGATGATAACTGCCATCAGATAGCCAGCGGATGTCTTAAGTGAGATTAGTTTTTCTCTGGGTGGGTAGATACAGGGGAAAGATGGGAGGAGAGGAGGCTGATGGGTAGAAACCAGGAACTTGTAAGAAAGCATTTTCTTCTTCTTATTGTGCCGTTAGTGGTGGGCCTGGGTGCAGTCCCTTAGCTTTTCTCCTCAAGACTGTGATTCTACCACTTGAGGCACATCTCCATTTCCAGCCTTTCGCTGGTTAATTTGAGATGAAAAAGTCTCATGGACTTTACTTCCAGGGATGGCTTCCAACTTCAATCCTCAGATCTCAGCCTCCTGAATTGTTAGGATTGTAGGTGTGAGCCACTGGTGCCAGGCCACAGAAGCATCTTCGAGTAGTCAAGAGTTGCTCACAGAAGGAGCAGGCTGGTTGGAGAGGTGTTGAGGCACGAGGGACAGGCAAGAAGCTTGCTGGGATGTCCAACTTGGCTGTAGAAATTTGATCATCTCTTGGAAGGCCTCTGTGAACCCTGACCATGCTTGCTTCTTCAAGATGATTCATTGTTTATGAGTCTGTCCGAAGCCTTTGGAATCCATGAGGCCTAGGAGCTCAGAATTGCTCCTTGTCATGCGAGAGTGATGAGGTAAGCTATGAACAATCACGAAGTACAGCAAGTATGAGTTCTCTGCCCTTGGCCAGCTGGACACGGAAGGACAGAGCTTTGAAGTCACATGACCTGATCTATCTTATCTCTAGGCTAGCCCTGCTGCTAGAGAGGGGCTCCCACTGGGGGCTGCTTCCTAGCTGATCTAGCAGCAGGTGGTGAGGAATGTCCTTCTTGATCTCACCAGAGCTGAACTCTGAAACGGCTGAGTCTGGAAAATGCTTGGTTCAGGGAACTTTTGCTTGGTCCTGTTTTCCATTCAACAAGTGCTTGCTGACTACCTACTATGTAATGCCTCCTGCAATAGGTATGGAGGAATAGTAGTGGTCACTTACACTTGTAAGTAGATGGTCAGGTGGACAGGCACACATAAACAGATAGACCATCCTTAGGATGGAAGCAAGGCTAGGCACGCCCTGTTGGCCAACTTCTTCGAGATGGGAGATGAATGGGATTCCTAGAAGAAATAATGCCTGAGCTCAGTTCTCTCTTCAGATGCATGGAGTCCCTTAGGAAGAAAAGCAAGAATCCTAGATTTTTCCAATCACTGTCTTCATCGCCAAGTGCTTTATGTACACACTAATAAGGGTTCTATCTACTCAAGACTGTTATTGGGGGCATATAGAGAAATACAAGTTCTGCTCTAACCACTGTGATTAGAACTTTTTGACCCGTATTTGCCATATGATGTTAAGGAAGATGATGATATAAAGTGCTAGTCTTAAAAGATAGCCTATGGGGAAACACAGAGATAGATTTCATAAAAAGCGGATCAAAAAATAAATTAGAGATAGATACTGATAATGGAAAAGTCAGTGATGTATGGAACAGCGATCAAGGACTTTGCACCGCATTGGAGAGGATATACTAGAAGGATCTTCGGAGGGCTAGGAATGAGTGGTATGTACTGGAACTCCCAGAAGAGCACCAGTTAGGGAGACATGCATGAAATCAACTAACCACCTGGGGCTTTAAAGGCCAGACTCAGTTTTTTTGTCCTCTTGGTGCTGTTTTGTGTTTGCTGTTTCCTAACATGGAGTTTCCTGTCCTTCTTGCCCACTAGAAGTTGAGTATTTCCAAGGGATCAGAGAGCCTCAGGTTAGTGTTATACTATAACCCATCAGAAATGAGGAGCTGTGCTTTCCCCTTTTAAAATTTAACTTGGTGTTCACTGAGCCCCTATTGCATTACCAGGTGCTATGGGTCAACCCCATTGAGATTCCTTACTAGTCAGGATTCCTTCTTCTCTGTCCTCTCTGTGTATCTGGGATGGCTCCTCTCCTGGGAGATCTGTTTTGCTGTGAGCAGACAGGAAGCTGAGAACAAGAAAGGAGAGGAGAGTGATAGGGATTGAGTAGGGATTATAGACTCATCAGCTGGAGGCCAGAGAGAAACGCCTGGATGAAAGAAGGGGATTAATTTTATTTTTATTCCAGCGAGCAGTGGGGGAGGATGGGGGACTGGCAGGAGCCCAGGGAGAGAGGCTTGTTTATGCTCTCTTCTCTTCCATCTAGAGCTTCTTCCCTGTCTTTTGCCAGAATTCTTACACACATTGAAAAGTTCATTTCCTTCAACTGTGCCTAGAAATAGTCTCCTTCTAATCCTGCAGTTTGCATTGACTGTATGTTGCTTTGCAACACTTTCTATTGTCAGAAGGTTTAAAATTTCCCCCCCCAGAGGGGAGAATGATGAAAGGGGTGATGTGGACCAAGATGCATGGTACTTGCAAACTGACAGACTGACCAAGATGCATTGTACTCGCAAACTGACAGACTGAATTGTAATGCAAAATTTCCACTGAGTGGGTTCTACATTAGCTTCCATTTTACTTTGTTATTAGGAGTTGGATTCTTTGCCTTCCATGTCTGTTATGTTTGAGATTGGTGATTCTAATTCTTGTCACCCAATCATCTACAATAAGATGGCCATGTATTGAATAGCTTGCTATTGGACCATTGTTTGGTTCTTAACCTATCTTTCCTCTACACCTTTCAGCCCTACAAGATCCTAGATAATGTAATGTTTCATCTCATTTTACAGATGAGGGAGTACAGGGATCAGATTTATTTCCAGCTGGGAAGTGGCGGGACCAAGAATTGAATCCTTAGTTGGACACTAGTAGCTCATACCTGTAATCCTAGCTCCTCAGGAGGCTAAGATCCGAGGATCACAGTTCAAACCAACTGCGGCAAGAAAGTCCTTGAGACTCTTACCTCCAATAAACTACTCAGAAAAAGCCAGAAGTGGACTTGTGGTTCAAGTGGTAGAGCACTAATCTTGAGCACAAAGAGCCTCAGGGACAGCTCCCAGGCCCTGAGTTCAAGTCGTCGGACTGGCCAAAAATAAGCATAAAAACAAAAAACCAAAAAATTGAATACTTGCCTCATTGGACCGTCATCCTGTAGTGTCCACTGCAGTGCCTCTGATACAGCGGCAGATAACGATATTCCTCTTGTTCCCCTGTGGATTACACATTGGTTTTGTTGGCTGGTTTGTAACCGCTTGGTCCTTACCTCTTATTATTTGTCTTGACTTATTTTCTCACCCCACTCGCTGTGGATTTGGTGAAAAATGTTCCCTGACATGAAATATTCACTCAGGGAATCTCTGCTTTCACTGGTATATAGACCAGAAGGCACCTATCTGTCTCGCAGGATGGATGAGTTCCTAGTCTCCTTCCTTTAAGGAAATCCAAGGTGATATGGAGGGTTGGGCCTCACTAGAACAACACAAGGGTATATGGATACCTCAGTGAAAATCCAAACACCTCATTTTCTTCTCTCCTTGCAAAATCCTGCTCTTCCCCTCAGATTGGACTGGCTACACTGACCAGGGCTGCGCAAATTCTTTCTATTTGTTGTTATGTAAAAGCCATATGGTATTGCAGAAGCTGTTTACCTTGTCAGGTCTAGGGCTCTGGAAGTAAGCAGAGACCATGCATGGCTCATTCTCTCTTGGGTCTTTCCTAGCCTAAAATCCAGCCATATGGTGGATGAATGGGGTTATTCTGCCCATGTGTTTACCGGTAGATTCTGTAATCCCTGAGGAGCCCGCTCTCCAGCTGGGGTTATGCGGGGCTCTCATCCGCCTGTTTCTCCTGCCACTGTCTTCCCTGTGAGGTCAGCTTGAGTTCTGGCATTTGGCTGTTTCCCTGGCAACGTGCCCCAGTGTCTGTGTGGAGACCTAGTGAAATTCAGCCCCCACCTGAAGAGATTAGTGGAGCATGTACTGTCTGAGCATGTCAGCTATCTGCTTTTCTTTTCTTTCTTCTTTTGCAATTGTTTTTTCTTTTTTTCCCCCAATAGTCTTTTAGATTTACAGAAAAACTGCAAAGATAATACAGAGGATCCTGATGTTTCCCTCACCTCAGTGGATGCTGTTTGTTCTAACTATGACTTGAGTATTCTAGAAGGATCGTGTTGGGAAAGGGGGTAGTAGGGCAGGTGGAAAGGAAGGATCAGGGAGGGCTCAGGAAGGATTAAGACCCTGTTAGGAAGTTGTGGGAGGTGTGAGACTGAAGAAGAGGAGGAGGGAGAAGTCAGAAAGAGAATGTAGAAGGCTGGGCTGAAGGTCCGTTTGGCGAAGCTGAGCTGTCCAGGAGGAAGAAGAAGGGATTATTTTAATTTCCTTGAATGGCTCCAGGATGAGCGAGAAAGCAGGAAAAGGGTGTGGTGTACCTAGAACAGCCTTTCTGTAGGTTTCCTTGGATTCCACCGAGTCTTTAACATTTTCCCCCTAGAGTCACCACTATCAACATTCTCTGATGGGCCCCTCCTCTCAGGCCCTATCTTGCAGCCGGGTGATTGTGGGCACCCTGTCCTTTTCTTCATGTATAACTGCTTATATTAAATGCAGTCGTCAGGCATCATGTGATGGTGTAATAGTCTTATCTGTCTTCTATCTGAGACAGTGAGATTCTGGTCAGCTGGGTGGTGCTGTTTGCTCAGATTCTCCTCTCTCTCTCCCCTGTATGATTGCCAGATAAACATTAGATGTTCCATAAATAGTGTTGGATGAGTGAATGAACACGAATCTGTTACTCTTTTTCTTTTTTCCTTGTTATTGGTCATGGGGCTTGAACTCAGGGCCTGCGAATCTGTTATTCTTCATGGAACCTCGTAGTGTGGTAGAAAAGGTATGGATGTTGGCCACAAGACTTCTAGTTCTCTGCCAGAGTTAATATCGTAGTGAACCTTGAATGGACCTAATGAATGTGTCCAGAACTGGCTTTGTTCCTTTTTAGCTGGGTAACTTCGGAAGAATTAAGCACAGATTTCCCATTTGTGTAGATAGCTACCATTCGCCCTCCTCTCCCCTCTTTTACCAGCTTCTGCTGCTTTTCTTCCTTGAGAATGTTCACTGTTTCTAGGCTGGTCCTAGTCCAGGTTTTAAGAAGTCAGACCAAGTGATGGTAGTGTCCATTACACATAATGTGAGTTCTTTAGAAACACACAAAGAAGGTTAAGAAAAATTGACCCTATATTAAGACATGAAACAAGTGTCAAGTTCTACATGACACAAGTCATGTGTTTCCTGAGAGGGATTGATATCAATACAGATTAACAATGCGATCATAGTCATCCCCCCTCCCCCGTTTGTCCAGGTTGGAAATATAATAAATGCCTTTCTAATGAACTCTTAGCTTAACATTAAATTGAAGCAGAATGACAAACTATTTAGAAGTGAAGGATAATGAGTCATGAGGGTAGCAAATTTGAAAATTGGTGAGGATATAGCAGAAGTAGAATCCAGCAGCTTTATTCTATAAGTTCATGTACCTGAAAAATTAAAGTCTTAAAAATGAATGAAGTGAGCTGGTGGCTCATGCCTGTAATCCTAGCTACTCAGGAGGCTGAGATCTGAGGATCACAGTTCAAAGCCAGCCCGGGCAGGAAAGTTCCTGAGACTCTTATCTCCAATAAACCGCTAGAAAACCAGAAGTGGTGCTGTGGCTCAAGCGGTAGAGCACTTGCCTTGAGCTGAAGAGCACAAGGATAGCACCCAGGCCCAGAGTTCAAGCCCCACGACAAAAAAAAAAAAAAAGAATGAAGTAAGCCAAGCACTGGTGGCACATGCTTTTATTCCTAGTTACTCAGAAGGCTGAGGTTTGAGGATTGTGGTTCAAAGCCAGCCTGGACAAATTCGAGACTCTTATGTCCAAATGACTAGCAAAAAGCCAGAAGTGGAAGTGTGGCTCAAGTAGTAGAACACCAGCTTTTTGCAGAAAAAGCTGAGCAAGGGCTGGGAAGGGGGCTCAGTGGTAGAGCGCTTGCCTTGCATGCTCAAGGCCCTGGGTTCGATTCCTCAGCACCACATAAGCAAAAAGAAAAAAGCCGGGAGTGGTGCTGTGGCTCAAGTGGTAGAGCGCTAGCCTTGAGCTGAAGAGCTGAGGGACAGCACCCAGGCCCAGAGTTCAGGCCCCACGACCGGACCCCCCAAAAAAAGCTGAGCAAGGGCACCAGGCCTTGAGTGTGAAGCCCAAATACTGGCACAACAACAACAACAACAATAATAATAATTGGTAAATTACAGCCACTGTGGATTTTCCTCTTCCGCAATCACTGCTGTCACCTTCTAAGAACTGGCTGGCATTGGGGCCTCATCTTCAGCAGAAACTGTAGAGAAGACTAGGCCCCATTCTCTGCTTCAGATGACCCGCCGTGGCATTAGTGGTACCCAACCTTGCTCTGAACATTTCATGTGTGATAGCTAATTTTGTCTTCACCATGGTTTTCTGAGATTATCCTGGTTACTTTATACACAAGGAAACTTAGGCAGGAAGGAGTGAAGGGATTTGCTCAAGGTTACATCCTTGAACACAGTGATAGTGCACACCTATAATCCCGACTACTCAGGAGGCCGAGTCAGCCCAGACAACCACTCCCACCCTTTCCTGCCATCTTATCAGACAAACTGACATGATGGTACCTGAAATCCTAGCTATGGGGGAGGCACAGAGGGGAAGGTCGTGGTCTGAGGCTGGTGGTCTTGGGCAAGAGCAAGACCCTAAATCAAAAATGACTGAAGAGTCAAGAGGGCTGAGGTACAGCTCAAGTGGTGGTGTACCTGCTTAATAAGTAGGTATAGGCTCTGAGTTCAAAACCCCGTATTACCACCCCCACCCCCCCACACACACCAAAAAACAAAAAGAAAAACAACATCACCGATACCCAGCAACCAAGTGACAGAGCTGGGGATTTTGTGCAGGAGGTCAGCTGTAATCCTTGCACCTTTACACCACTGAATTATAGGTGCCAGCAGCTTTTTCCTTCACGCATGTAGATGAATCCAACACGACTTAATAGATGTTGCTGCATTCCCTGAAATAAGTAGAGGTGCGCCCGCTGAGAGCGCTGAGAGCCCCCGCGGTCACACAGAATTTCTGCCTCTCTTCTTTGTGTGTTTGCTTTTTTTGTTTTGTTTTTTGTTTGTTCTGTTGGTCATGGGGCTTGAATTCTGGGCCCCTCAGCTCTTCAGCTCAAGGTGAGTGCTTTACCACTAAAGCCACAGCACCGCTTCCTCCGCTTCTTTTCCATTCAAGAGGAGGGACTAGAAAAGCTGCTGCCGGGCAGCGTGCGTAGGGAGAAGACAAGAGAATGTGTGCTCACCTGTACTTGTCTAGAGGGCTCTGCTCCACCAGCTGATAGGTAGTCCTTCCTTGATGTAATGTGGACAGTAAGGACCACGTGTCCCTTGTCATCTAGTGGTGCTTCTATATGCCTCACTTCTTAGAAGATGTCTATTTTTCTACTTCAGTGGTTAGGTCCTCCCTCCTCCCCCCCTCTTTTCCTCCCTCTTCTCTTCCTCCTTTTTTCCCTCCCACTTCTCTCTCAGAACTTAAAGCAACTAATGTGCAGACTAACGAGGAGAGGCCCAAGAGTCCCCCCATCTTCTCGCTTCTCCTCCCCGATTTCCCTACGTGGTTTCTGAGGCACATTTGGGGGATATCCTGGGGTTTTCTCAGGCCACAGGTAGAAAGCTAAGCTTCTTCCTTGGTGAGAAAAACTATCGTTTAACTAAGACTTGTGTCGCGTTATCCCTAAGCTCCACAAGACCTTGCAGCTGGGGCGATTTCTGTAGGGCCAGGTTGCTACTTCCTCACTGCTCTTAGTGGTAGACCTTGATCAGGTACTTTTTTTTTTTTTGCTTATGTGGTGCTGAGGAATCAAGCCCAGGGCCTCAGGCATGCAAGGCAAGCGCTCTACCACTGAGCCACCTCCCCAGCCCAGTGGTAGACCTTGAGCAGGGCACAGTATACTAAGATGGGCTTAAGACTGATGACCTGTGCCTCAGCCCTGGCTCCATAGCTGGGAGACTTGGAACAGTGTCTAGTTCTTCTGGCCTCCCGTTTCTCAGCCACAGAACCTAGACAGGATTTCTTGCCCTCGGTGTATGAGGAAGCAGGTGGGGGTTCAGAACCTAGTTGGGGTTCTGTAGGTGGCATATACATTTATTAATGATCTGAGTTAGTAAAGAAGAACTCTTGCAGTTAGACTAAGGAGGATAGAGAAAGTTCTTGACAGAAAGACAGCAGTGAGAACCATAGTAGCTTCAATTGCTTGAGATTAAATTCTGGACCCATGATCTCTTCCCACCGAGTCTAGAGAGGAGGTTATCACCCTGGCTGTTGTCTCTGAAATGTGGCATCTGTATGATGTTGGAGAGAGGAGATGATGTCCGAGTTCCCTAGTCAGCCAGGCCCAGCCCAGTGGGCTGAGAACCTTTACTTTCTTTGCCCCCAGAACCCTAGATCTGCCAGAGAGCCACTTGTGTTAGAAGGGAAGGGAGCCCTGCCTTGGGATTTGGTGGGCTCCCCTCTGCAGGGAAGGCTGTCGAGTTTGGGGTTCATCCATCCCAGGTAGCTTATGATGGTATATATTACAGTTTGCTGTTACTTTATGGTTATGGGTGTGTGTAGATAACTCTGAGTGGGAAGATTTCAATCTAGGAGCCCTAGTGCTAGTCCTACCTGTATCAATAACTGGTTATTTGGGCAGAGGCCATGCTTTAGTCTTTCAGTAAGGTAATTTAGTGGTAAAAGCTTCCAAGACTGCAGTCAGCTCTGTGAGTCCCCTGTTCCGTCTCCCCAACCCCTTCACCTTGCTTAGGTCCAGGTGAAAGCTATGGGGAAATTGATGTGGTGATTCCATCTTGTGTACAGTTAACTTCATGGAGTTCTGCTCTTATATTGCAGGAGAACCTTTACAGTATTATCTTGTTTAATTCATGTAACAGTCCTGGTATATGCCTGTGTATCTCTATGTGTTTATTATTATTTTAAGAGGATATTTATTTATTTGTGCCGGTCCTGGGGTTTGAACTCATGACCTCAGTGTTGTCGCTGAGATTTTGTGCCCAAGGCTAGCATTCTACCACTTTAAGCCATAGCTCCATTTCCAGCTTTTTGGTGGTTAACTGGAGATAAGAATCACATGAGTCTCACAGACTTTTCTTGCCCAGGCTGACTTCAAATCGTGCTGCTCTGATCACAGCTACCTGAGTAGTGAGGCTTCCAGGTGTGAGCCAGTAGCACCCTGCTAAGAGCGGGTATTCACTTATTTTAACAGGGTAAATCAAATTTATTTTATTGGAAGAGGAGGCACTTTTTTTTTTTTAAAGGAGGGACTTCTCTTGTAAAAGTCAGGTAGTAAAATTCTGTCAGTGGTATTAAATCCATGAGTAGGTAAAAATATCAGACAAGTGCGGTACTTGATTGATCTCTCAGAGCCAGGGAATGTGTTAGAGTAGCTGTGGGTGACCCAAGGCTTCTCTTTCTCCCAGTCCATTGCTTTTTTTTTTTCCCACAGAAAGTAGACCAGATTGCTTGTTCAAAGCCCACAGGTGATCAGCTTGGAAGGAGGGGATCCCTGTACAAATTCTGGGGAGGTCTCAAAACTGATCTCATGATGGGGGAGCCCTCAAGATGGCTGCCCTGTCACGCTTGAGGACACAGTCATTTCCAGTTTCCACACACTTCTGTAATCCACCCATGATGTAGCCTCCTCCCATTTCCTTCACAGCTGGGCTTGCTGGAGTCCTGTCCTGTGTGTGTGTGTGTGTGTGTGTGTGGTGTACACACATGTACCTGGGCTCTCTCCCTCAGTGTGGGTATTCAGATGACCTCTGAAGAACAGCTTTTTACCCAGCCTGCCTGAGAGGAAGTCAGTTCCTGTTTTCTAGTGAGGATCACTGGTTTGGGCAATGGAATTCTAGGAGCGTGCTGATGCTGGACCATGTTGGACCATGCTTGTCTCATTGTAGAAACCAACAGGTGGATCCAGTTTGCAGGTCTCTGTGAAAGGTATTCATTTGGTTGGAGTTGGTTTGATTTCGGTTAGATATGTCCGGAAATGTGATGTAAATTAAATCCTGACACGTGCAGTGCAGGGGAAATGACAGATCCTGGTCCAGTGAACACAAGAACTGTATTAGAAGACTGCAGTTCAGCTCATCGAACAAGTACTGGAGAACCTGCCATAAGCCAGGGGCTGGCTCAGAACAGCACGGGGGGGGGGACGCTGGGGGGGAGAAGGGAAGAGGGGGCCGGCAGATGTTGGGGTGGGCAGCTCTGCTGGGGACAGCCATTCATGATACCCTTCTCTCACAATCAGGTCCTGATGATCATGTGGAGAAGGCTAGGGGTAGTCTGCAGAGAAAAAAATGCCCTGTGCAGACAGACAGACAGACAACTCTGACAGATACAGATACATAAGGCAACCCCGAACCCTCAGAAGTTTAGAGTCAATGAGGAGAGATTGTTAAATACAGGGATAAGTAATGGTTGCAATGGTTCTTATAGAAGGTCTATATAAAGCACAGGGGGATTTAGGAGGTTTTGAATTTTGTAAGGAGAAGGTATGGATCAGGTGAGGGCTACAGGACTGAGCTGAATTTATTATTATTATTATTATTATTATTATATTCAGTTATTTAGTTGGTCCTGGGCCTTGAACTCTGGGCCAGGCGCTGTCCCCAAGCCTCTTTGTGCTCAAGTCTAGTGCTCTACCACTACAGTGCCATTTCTGACTTTTTCTGATTAGTTTATTGCAGTTAAAAGAGTCTCATAGACTTTCCTGTCTGGGCTGGCTTTGAACCATGATCCACAGATCTCAGCCTCCTGAGTAGCTAGGATTATAGGCATGAGCTACTGGTGCCCGGCTGAATTTTTATTTTATTTTATTATTTATTAGCTTAAAAAATGATTTTTAAGTTGTGGTCCCAAGGGGTTTCAACTCATGTCGATTGATGAATACAGTGCATCTTGATCAGTGTCACCCCTTTCCTCATCCCCTGCTCCCCCATATCTGAGCTGAATTTTTAAAGACTAAGTAAAAAATTGCCAGTTGGACAAATGCCTTTCAGGCCGAAGGCCTTGTATGACAGTGGTGACCTGGAATGAATGATAGTGTAGGAAGTGGGAGGAATTTCAGTGGAAGGAAAGTGGGTGGGGCTGGAGTTTGTGTGTGGGGGGTGGGGGAGCTTGTGATCTGTCGGGCTTTGGGTTTTAATCCTAGAAGGGGAGCTGTCATTAAATCACTTCAGGGAGCAGAGGGACACAAATCAGGAGATGATTGTGGAGGGGGTAACAGGGTCTTCAGATCCAGCTCTATTAAGTTTGAGATGCTGATTGCTCAGACAAGTGGGAGAATGAGATGCTGGAGACTTCCCACCCATGGTGGCTCCCGGTATCTCCTGGCTCTGAGATTTGTGGGGATGGCCCTAGGGGAGGTGACAGGGCCCTCATGGCTCCCCTGTCTGTGGAGTTGTGAGAGCAATGTATCTTGGATATAGGTGGCCACAGGCCATTGAATTGTGGCAAAAGCATTTCTCTTCCCATTTCCCCCCCCCCCCCCAGCCAATTCTCTCTCTGCTTTGAAATCTCCATGGCAGCCGGCATCTGGGGAGAGCCATCAGGAAGAATGTAGGAACAGTGGAGGTCCTGTTGCTGGGTGGGAACAGAATCATTTACTATAGAGTGTGTGTGTGTGTGTGTGTGTGTGTGTGTGTGTGTGTGTGTGTGATTTTTGTGGAGGAAGGTGTGAGTGAGGTTGAGAAAGCTTCTGTCCTCAGAGGTTGCTGGGGCCTTGGTGTGAGGTTCCTTATGAACTTGAGCTGTCTTACAGGGAGAAAACAGCACTGTTTCCTTTGTAATTGGCGGCTGGCGTGGTGTGTGTGTGTGTGTGTGTGGGGAGGTTAGTCAAAAGAATGGGGAAATCTTAAGTTCGGAAGCTCATGCTGTGGAGGAAGTGTGTTTGGAGCTGGTGTAGAGTTGGCCAGGGAGGGGCCATGTCCCATAGATGGCTTAGAGTCTGCCCGTCTGGAGTCTGCCCGTCTTCCTATTTTAGGTATGCCACTTGGGCTAAGTTGGTAAACCACCCCTAAACGTTAGATTTCTCAACTAAAGTGAGTTAGTGTGTGGGGAAAGATTGGTAAAGAAATAAACCACCACCACCACCGCCACCAGCAACGACTACATGATATTTGAGTTGAGGCATGTAGTTCCGTGGCAGAGTGTGTGCCTAAAATGTGCAAGGCCCTGGGTTCAGTCCCCAGCCCTGCAAAAACTTAGAGCAGAATAACAACAACAAAAAGCAAACAACAAAACTCATTAACATTTATTGAGCATCTATGGTATTTATTGAGCATTTATGGTATGCTAGGCCCTGCACATTTCGTCCTTAGATAGCTCTTAAGAAGAAGGTAGTATATTATCAGTGTTTAATAGCTAAGGAAACCCAGACCCACGGAGGTTAGGAACTTGCTTGATTCTTTTTTTTTTTTTTTCTCCTTCCTCAACGTTTGCACAAAGTTCAGTAGGTGGTCACGCTTGGCTTTTGATATCAGACAATGCAGCAGCAGAGGTGGCTATGTCTTAGAGTTGCTCATGACTTTTCAAGGAAACTATATACAGAAAGCCCAGGGTAGCTCTTGGGGCTTAGAGGATCATCACTTAAGGTGGCTGCTGATTGTGTTTTGAATTCTCTCCCCGCTCCTTTGTCTCTTACAGAAGCAGCTGACGCAGGACGATGACGCAGATGAGGTGGAGATTGCCATTGACAACACGGCTTTCATGGATGAGTTCTTCTCTGAGGTGGGCAGCCTTCCTTGATTGTTTTCTGAAGGAACACGAGGAAACACAGCTTCCTGAGTAAGAGCAGAAAACCTCAGATCTTTCCGAGGAAGGACAGACACAGTTTTTACTGGGCTGTCATAAACCGCTACAGGGAAATTCTCTTTTTATTTATTTCTTGGGAGGATTTGAACTTTTATCTGATTAAAGTAGAACGTAAATTAGAAGCACCTGAAGATATATATTCATTCATTCACTCATTCATTTTGGTACTGGGCTCTCTACCACTAAGCCACACCTCCACTTCCAGCTTTTTGCTAGGTCATAGGAGAGAAGATTATCACAGACATTTCTGGTCCAAGTGGCTTCAATCTGTGATCCTTGGTCTCCTGAGTAGCTAGGATTATAGGTGTGATCCCAGAGAAGATATACTTTTAAAGTCTTAAGCTAACATTTTAATGATTTTTTTTTCCCTTAAAGGACATAGTTTAAATGTAGCATTAATCCAGTGTCACAACCAGGAGTAAAAAATCCAAAAAACCAAAACAACAAAAACCCTATTCCATCTTTAGACTTGTGATTCAGATAAATCAAACTTCCCTTTGACACTGTAGTGGTAACAGAAATGCAGATGAAACCAGCTTATTTTTGTGACATTCAACAGGGACAAAAATAGGTTGCCCAGATGTGCAAATATACCTATTCTTTGAGCTTGAAGGCCCTTGTAGGGATCGTGTTGTGGTGGATAGTGAGGAGTTGAGAGCTAAGCAGAAGTTGATCAAGGAGAAAAGTACTGGCTTTGGCACCAGGTAAACTTGCCTTTGTGACCGTTCCTTAATGTGCTATTATATAGGGTGAGATCATGCCCGTAAAACACACACAGGAGGATCAGGTATGTATGCACTGAAGGAGTTGTATTTATAACACACATACACGTTGTCATTGAAGCATTGAAGTTTTTGACATTGTACTGTGGTTTCTTTAGTTGTTTTTGTTGGTTGTGGGGCTTGAACTCTCATCCTGGGCACTGTCCCTCAGCTCTTTAGCTCAAGGCAAGTGCTCTACCACTTGAGCCACAGCACCACTTCTGGTTTTCTGGTGGTTAATTGGAGATAAAGAGTCTTTCCTGGGCTGGCTTTGAATTGCGATCCTCAGATCTCAGCCTCCAGGCATGAGCCACCTGGCGCCCGGCTCTTTAGTTTGCATTTCCCCTAGGTGGGCAATAGGAAGCATTGTATTCTTTCTGCAGGAAGACTCAGGCACTTCCTATCTCTCGGGGTTGTGGATGTGGAAAAGTAAGTTCACAGGTCTCCTCCACATGGAGTCGGCGGGGCCCATTATCTGCCAGGATAATAAATAAGTGGGTTGAAGAATAGCCCTGAGTATGTGGAGGCCTGACAGAGAGGTTAGCTATATGAGCAGAGGCCTCTTGTAGGTGGGTCTTGTCTTTTTGGAGAAAGAGAGAGAGTGAGATCAAACAATACTTGGGCTGTTCTCCTTGTGGACCAGGGAAGGACAATGTCCTCTATTGAGTGGACTCAAGGAGATGTTTGAAGACATTGTGGCTTGTTCTGCAGTCTTGCCCTGGGCAACCACAGAGACTAAAGAATACCTTCTCTAATGAAAGGAACCTTCTCCAGTGACTGGTTCCCCCATCCAGCAGCAGGATGGTTGAGAGGAGCTGGGGAGCCGGTGAGCTTCGGCCTGTGGGACCCTGGCTCGTGTCCATCCTCAAGTATTTCATAGCGCTGTGACCTTGGTCTCACGGAGCTTGCACTTCCTTCTGGAAACTGGGAAAGGTAGTCTTTACATTTCTGGGCTGTTGAGAGGATTGGATGCCGAGCCTCACCCGTCTGGCAAACATTGTGTGGACAGAAGAAAGATTGTCTGCGTAGAAGATTTTTTTTTTTTTCTCAAGAAGCCCTTCAGAGGCCCTGTTCTGTTTCTAATCCCTTTATCTTTGTGAAAGGATTTTCGGTCATCTAGAAAACTCCCACAAAACCCTAACATAGTTAGTGCAGAGAAGGAGACAACATGGTATGGGACTGTTAGCCTGCTGATCCCAGTCTCCTGCTGACGTAGCTGCGTTGACAAGGCATGTGCCCCGTGCTCAGGTACTGGTTGAGAAAGGAGGTTGGGAGGTTTTTAAAAACATTTATTTTTATTTTTTGTTTTATTTGTAGAGGTTTGAACTCAGGGCTTTTTGTCTGCTAGGCTGGTGCAATGCGACTGAGTCACACCTCTAGCCCTTGTTTTTCACTGGTTATTTTAGGATAGGGTTTACTTTCTACTAAGGAATGCACCTGAACCACAATCCACCTGTTTAACGTTTCCTGTTATTGCTAGGATCACTGGCATGTACCTCTGTGTACAGCCTCCCTCCACTGGGACAGTGTCTCAGCCTTCCCTGCCTGGGCTGGTCTGACCTTGTGACCTCTCAGGCACAGCCTTCCTTGGAGCTTTGGACCACTGGCCCAACTATAGGAGCCTCATCATCTTTTGGCCCAAGTTGGCCTCAAAGCACAGTCCTCCTGTTTGTCATCTCCCTCATAGTTAGGATTGTAGGTGTCAGCCACCACGTCCATCTTAGGATGATACTCTTGTGACAAAACTGGCCTTTTGGCCTGGCTCCCACAGGTAACCCTTTGTTATTTGCTGCCCATAGATAGTGTGAATCACAGTTTGGTCATAGAGGCCGTTGTCGGAGGTAGATAGAATGATAGAACCAGTGTGCATTCAGAGTACCATTTACACTGCAAAATTCTAATGGCATCCCCAGCCTCCCATTATCACAGGAAAGAACTGTCCTCCATGTTTTCAGTCCGTTTTGACCAATCAAGAGCTTGGTAAATGATACACTCCAGATGTTCTTTATTTTTGAGTCTCATTTGGAGTTGTATATATCTCCCTTGATCATTTCCTTAGTTGGGAGAGAGAGAGAACAAAGTTTGAGGAAACGTCTCTGTGTTTGGATGTGGAAATCTTAAGGATGTATCGCTCTGTATTCATTCAGCCAGCCAAATGTATGAGTGCTTACTGTTTTGATTCAAGCCAGGGTGTAGGTGCTGTGGATGCAGTGTTCTGGGTGATCAGGCCCTGAGCTCTATGATGGCTCTTCCCTGCTAAGAGAAATAGAGTTTTTAAATGATACAAAAACTTACCATATCATAGCAGAAATATCAACCTGGTACTATAGGAGCTTAGAAGAGGCAGCATCGCATTCTTCCTCAAGGAAGGCAGGGGTCTGGTTCTGTAATGGCCTTGCACATCACACTCACTCATACAGACACACTGATGTGTAGAACCTACCATGGCTCAGACTTGGATTTCTCAGTTCTTTCAGGTGATGGAGCTGGAGCGCATCATGTTCATGTTGAGTGCAATGAAGCCAAACTCTCAAAATTGATAGTATACATTCTCACTCATTTGAGTAATATAGACTTCAAATGATGATCATAGAAATGGTAATGGGACAGAATTGTGAAAGGAAGACTATGTAGGAGAGGATTAGATGGTGAGGGTGAGGGGGAAGGAAGGGACTGAGGAGTAAAGAGTATCAAAGGACATTTCACACACACACACACACACACACACACACAGACACAGACAAACATGTAAATGTTTGCATACGAAAGACAAGGTAAGTGCAAAGACAAGGTAAGTGCGGCGCATTCCCCAGCCTCCTTCAGCCTGAGAGACAATCAGACACAGCGGGGAGCCAAATCCAGCAGGTAGAAAACTCCTTTATTAACAGAGAGCAGCCCTTTTTAAAGACAAAAAGGGTGGGTGGCATGGCAAGGGAGGAAGAGGAACCAATCACTGTCAAGATCACACCGTATCATGCACCTGAGCTTTCAGGGGCTGGTTAGGCACTGATCGGAAGGTCAATTGGGCTCTGCCCACTCTACTCTCTCCCAGCGCCATCTTGGCTGCCCATGTGCTCTACAGTAAATTGGGCTCTGCCCACTCAACCCCCTCTCAGCGCCATCTTTGCTGCCCATGTGCTCTACAATATGTATATATGAACACAGCGTAATGAGCCCCACCAAATGTTGTTTGTAAAAGGAGGGAGGAGAGCAATGGGAATGGGCTGGAGGGACTGAATTTGTCTAAAGGGCACTGTTTTTACATAAATGGAAATTTTCCAGTAAACCCTCCTCATGTTCCATACTCAACTCTAAAACAGTAATAGAAAAAATTCTAATGAAGGAAACAGGAAGGCAGCAGCAACAAGAAGTTCTTCTAGATGGTATTGCTGCCTTCTACAGTGATGAGCCACTGTGGAGCATGGGGGAGAATCTCTGAGGATTTAAACAAGGAAATGATGGGTTCAGAGAGTATTTTAGAGAAGCTGACTATGGCAGTGTGTGAAGACATGCAGAGCCCCAAGAGGAAGACCGGCAGGTGCTGAGAGTTCTGCTGACTCTGGGACCCTGATGGACAGTACAGTGTGTTGATGAGGATAGGTGATTATTTCGCACAGGGAGTGTGGAGTTGGGGGTTGGTGCAGGGTGTTAGAGGTAATGGGGCTCCAAGGCCAGCCTCTGTGATGGCTCTGGTCTCTCCCCTTAGGATTGAGGTAGCCTGTTCTGATGACCAATTCTGACAAATCACCTCAACGTTTAGGGGGTGTAAAGCAACCTGGAAATGAGGAATTTGGATAAGGCAGAGTTGAGTTAGTCTATCTCTGTTCTCTAAGACCTTTGCTGGAAAGAGTTGAATAGCCAGAGGCTAGAATGTTAGAGTACTGTGTTCTAATGTCTGGACCTATTCTTGGCCTTTATTGATAGCTTGAGGTTCTTAACAGCATGGTCCACTGAGATCTTATTATTACACCAGAACTCAGGGATGCAGGGCGAATGTTCCAGCTACTGTGTAAAATTTCTACCAAGGTAGTCCTAAGAGAGAAGCACCTAGAACCCACGTCTCATTGGGAGGAATAGTAAAGAGTTTGCACATGTTTTTAGACCACTGCAGAGTTACAGTTCCATTTGGTATAATTGTTGTGAAAATGGGAGATGCTAGAATAGCCCCCATGTCATTTTATCAGGGAGGGAATATGACTCGTCCCTGGCTGCCGCTGGATCCCGTGGCTGTGACCATCCCTAGTGTGCAGGGGCCCCGGGAAAGCAAGCACTTAGCCAAGAGCAGATACGAGTCTCATGGACTTTCCTGCCCAGGCTGGCTTTGAACCGTGATCCTCAGATCTCAGCCTCCTGAGTAGCTAGGATTACAGGCGTGAGCCACTGGGTGACATGGACTTTCTTATAACAAGGATGAATGAACACATCTAGGAAAATGCTCGTCCTCCCTCCTTCCCTCCCTTCCTTCTTCTCTCCCTCCTTTTTTTCCTCCCTCCTCTTCCTCCCTTTTGCTCTTCTGGCTGTCATACAGCAGCATAGACTAGGTTGGCTTATAAGTAACAGAGACTTACTTTCTGTAATTCTGGAGTCTGAAATTGAATTCAAGGCTTCAGCATGGTTGGGCCCAATGGAGAGGTCTTATTCTCTATTGCAGATGACCAATGTTTTATGTCCGAGCATAGTAGAAAGAGAGCCAAGCTAGCTCTTTGGTCCTTCATATAAGGCTACTAATCCCATTCATTAGGGCTCCACCTTCATAACCTAATTGCTTCCACCTGCAAATAGCACCACATTAACTGTTAGTTGCCAACATAGGAAATTTGGTTGTGGGTGGGGCACATCCAGTCCATAATAGATGAAATTAAAAAATTTGAAAACTATTTGTCTGGTATATGAACAATGCTTATCACTTGAAGTGACTTGTATTTGTATATTCCTTCAGAGAAATCTACTGAGTGATACCTTAGGCTTGACACAATATCGGATCTGAAGTATTTAAAATGGGAGAGCCACAGTTCCAGCACTGAGGAGATCTGGGTCAGGAATGGTGTGCACAGGCAAAGTTCTGTGAGGCCTGGGCGGGTGGGGTAGGACAGGGTAGCACAGAGATTGGCTGTGTGGGCTTGATTTTTGTCAGACCAGAGAACCTCAACGTGAATATTACTTGGAAGTTTAGGCATGAAGTCAAATCTAGCAGGTTAAAGACTTCTTAACCCTTTAAGAAGGGTATTTGGATGACGGGGTCATACTAGGCAAGGCAAGCTGGTAGATCCTGCATTGCCAGGCTGTCCCAATAGGGAAGATAGGGACTCCTGGCAGTCGTTTGCCTATATTTGCTCTCAATTAATCCCAGCCCCTGTTCTGTATTGCAGGGAACTATAATCTATAAACCATCCTTATTACACAGATTAATGAGTTTCTATCATATTTCCATGCTTGCATTTATCATGCTTTGTTTGAATCGCCCTCCCTAATGCTCTTCTGATACCCTATTCTCTCCATTGTGTGTGTGTATAACAACACACACAATTATCCATCCATCTGTTGGCAGATACCTAGGCTGATTCTATATCTTGGCAATTGTGCATATTACCACAATAACCACAGATATGCAGGCATTGCTATTGTATGCTGACTTCATTGTCTTCCAGTATGGTATGGTCATTTGGCAGTTCCACTTTTAACTCTTTGAGAACTTCCATATTGTCTTCCATAGACTCTGAACCTAGTTTACCTTCCCGTCAAAAATGTGTAAGGTTTTCTTTTCCCCCAATATCCCAAATTAATTAACTGATTGATTTTGAGAGGGCATCTCATTGTCTTTTTGATCTTCATTAGAAAATTACATTTACAGGTTCTCTTGCAAACTAACTTTTAGTATGTCTGACCAAGAATAATGCTCTGGAGTGAATATTTGTGGGGTTGTTCCCTGAATTTATATGCTGAAGCCTAAATTTAATAGATTTCCCAGCCTGCAGCATTGTGAGAAATATAGACTTACTATTTAGAAGATGGATGTGTATCATGTTTGTCTAAGAGGAGTCTGAACAGACTAGGCAGGAGTCAGTAGCAGAAGATTCTCCTATCTTGACATGTCTCCTCAGTGGATGTTTCTTTCATTCGATAGATATTGCCTGTGTTGTCCCAGTTCTGTAGGTCAAGTCCACCGTGGCCTGGCTATCAGCAGAAAACCCTGGCTTTAGGCTCTGTTGACCCTGTCTGTTGTTGCTCATTTTCAGGGTGCTTGTTTGGTCCTTCTTTGCTTGGCTTCTTGGCTCCTCCTTCCTTGTGGAAATGTGTCCTTGTATTATATTGCTTTGGCTAAAGTAACTGATTGGCTTTTGTCTTCCTGAATAAAAGTTGAGGGATGCACAGCTCAAATACACACAGTTGATTTGAGATTATTGCCTAAGAAAACTTGCTTTTGCTGGTCAGTATAGTTCTGAGTCAGTGTAGTTCATTAAAAAGTTGAAACACTAGACTTAGTCTTGTTAAAACCGGGTAGCGAGTTTGGGCATCTGTTGCTTGACTAACTGAAGCCTTCCTTCTTGGAAGTGCTGCTTTGTTTTTTTGAAGCAAAGGAAGTAAAGCGGACATGACTGAGCAGCTCTGATGTGAAGACTGTTTTGGGTTGTGTCATTTTGGGGGAAAAGCAAAGGTGTATGAATTATGAAAAGGAGAATTTATTTATTCGCCTGTACAAACCGCATTACTTTTGTCACTTTGGAAGGGTGATTCACAGTAAGTTCTCAGTAAATAAAAATGCAATTAATGTACAATTAATGCAAAAATGCAATTAAAGTACATAGGAGATTAGAGGAAGCAGAAGTTAATTTGTGTGTGTGTGTGTGTGTGTGTGTGTGTGCGCGTGCGTGTGTGTACGTGTGCGTGTGCTGGCCTGGGCATTGCTCCTGTGTTCTCTTGCTCAAGGCTAATGCTCTACCACTTGAACCACAGCTTTATTTCTAGCTTTTTGTGGTTAATTGGAGATAAGAGTCTCTCGGGCTTTTCCTGTCCCAGCTGGCTTCCAACTTAGATCCTCAGATCTTGGCCTTCTGAGTAGCTAGGATTATAGGTGCAAGCCACCAGCTCTCGGTTAGAGGTTAATTCTTAAGAAGAATAAGAACCAAAGCTTGTCGCTTAACCTTTCCGCCTTAGTCCACCACAACTTAACAGTTCTCCAAAGGAGTCTTGCTTTCTGTTGTCTAATTTGACTATACTGGTGAATTATGTCCCAGAAGGAAGAGGCCATCTATGACTTCAAAAGAATTTCCTTCTTTTAGCTAGGTGATAGCAGTGAATGTACTATGGTAGTCATGATTGCCAACACTCACCATGAAGGACCTGCTGTCCTTAGATTTCCTTGATTGCTTTCTGATGACAGAAGAATATCTTGTGACCATTAGAGTTGCGGTCTTGAGTCACATGAGACACGCTTGGGAATATGTAGAGTACTATCTAGCATACAGAAATAGGAAGTATTTATCATTGTTATAATCTAGCATTTACTCAGCAGTTGTATTAAGCCTAAAACAGGTCTGTTTCATATTTTTTTTAAAATCCTATATTATCTGAAGTCCCATATTGCTGACAGATCAGTGAACATACATTTTAAAAGTCAACATATATCCAGGCACTGGTGGTTCACGCCTGAGAACCTAATCTAGCTACTTGGGAGGCTGAGCTGTGAGGATTGCAGTTTGAAGCCAGCCCAGGAAGGAAAGTCCATGAGACTTTTACACTCTTATTTTTGATTAACTACCACCAAGCTGGAAGTGGAGCTGTTGCTCAAGTGGTAAAGTGCACAAAGGCTCAGGCTCTAACTTAAAGTCCTAGTACTGGTGTGTGCATGTACACTTTTAGTGCCTAGGCCCAGAGTTCAAATCCCAGGCACACACACACACACACACACACACACACACACACAACACACACACACACACACACACACACACTATATCAGCATGTAACAATAAGAAGTTGGGATGCATTAGCTGCAGATTTAGCATGGGGATTGTTTCTTCAGCACTGTTTCTTTAGTGCTCATTTAGGGAAATGTGGTCCAAGGACAAAAACATGAGGCCATGAACTCTGTGAAATGCAACTGAACCAATTTCTCAGAAAGGACATGCACATTGGCCTGATGTGAGCTGAGTGCACATGAACTTGGGAGAGACGATGGCGTGTTCTGTAGCGGGCCTTGCATGGAGATAGTGATATTGCGGAAGTCTTAAAGAATTACAACACAGGAGAAGTGGAGCAGAGGCAAAGTTTATTTGAATGGGAGAGTAAAACATCAGGAAACTGAAGCAAGACACTTGTTACTGATCCCCTCCCAGGACTCCTGGTCAGGAAGGCCACCAGATGCCGGAGGAGGCCTTGTTCAACTACTTCTCCGGGTGCGGGAGGGGGAGGCAGGGAGGAGGGACCAGGATGATCAATGTTTAGGCCGGGACACTATCCAGTTCTCCAGTGAATCTTCTAGAAGAGATTTATTTTTCTAAGGCAACAAAAATCCATTGACCATGTAGTATCTAAGACCTCTTGGGTTGTCAAAAGTTGCTCATTTTAAATTGGTTAGTATATTTTATTCTAGAAAGATCCAATCTTTTTTTTTTTTCCAACATCAATTCCATTAAAAGCATGGAGTGGGAACATGGTGGACTCAGTGCTGCTTTTTGAACTGTAGGAGTTGGTGTGAGAGAGAAAGGGGAAGGTAGGGACACGTGGTAATCTGGGGAGGTAGTCTAGAGTTCAAGTGTGGCAACACAGGCCACCCATTTTTTTTAAATTGTTGAGTAGGCTCAAGACTGTTAAAAGAGAAAACAGTATGGAGAAATAGACAAGTCTCAGATCGCGGGGATAAAGCATACCCGCTGGAGTCTGAGTGCAGTGTTTGAGCGCTCTCTCTACCGCTGGCTATGGGACCTATGACTTCTGAAAACTTCAGCTTTCTCATTTAAATATCTTGTAGGGTATTTTGCCAGCTTAAAGTGCTTCACAAGTATTTGAGTGTCTACTTGTATGTTTATTTATACTCTGATGATGTAATTACATTGAAATTTTATTCTACATTTTGAAGCAAGTGACTGTATAGTCAGAGTATGGCACTAAGCCAATATATTTATGGCAGGGTAGGGATAATTGATTTCATGGTTAGAGAGCTTTTTATTAAACCTATTTTCTGTCCAATTTGGAGAGCTGCCATCAAGTCTGTCTGTCTGTCTATCTATCTATCTATCTATCTATCTATCTATCTATCTACTATCTAGCTATCTATCTATCTAGCTATCTATCTATCTAGCTATGTCTAGTACTAAGGCTTGAACTCAGGTCCTGGGTACTGTCCCTGAGTTTTCTTTGCTCAAAGCTAGCATTCTACCCCTTGAACCATGGTGCCACTTCTGGCTTTTTGCTGGTTAACTGGAGATAAGAGTTTCACAGAGTTTTCTGTCTGAGCTGGCTTTGAACCTTGATCCTCAAATCTTAGCCTCCTAAGTAGCTAGGATTACAGGTGTGAGACACTGGCGCCCAGCTTACCATTTTTTCATTAGGTTTTTTTTTTTTTTTTTTTTGGGTCCGGTTGTGGGGCCTGAACTCTGGGCCTGGGCGCTGTTCCTCAGCTCTTCAGCTCAAGGCTAGCGCTCTACCACTTGAGCCACAGCGCCACTTCCGGCTTTTTTTTTTCTGCTTATGTGGTGCTGAGGAATCGAACCCAGGGCCTCAGGCATGCAAGGCAAGCGCTTTACCACTGAGCCACCTTCCCAGCCCTTCATTAGGTTTTAAAAAAGAAGTGGACCATTTACTTGAAGAAAAGGGCCCTGGGAGATTCTTTCACACTGAGTTGTGTTTTTGTTTCATCTTCAGTGGGAAGAGCCTGCTGTGTGACATTTTACAAGGTTTCCATTGGTTAGTTGCAGTGGGAAGGTGCCCCTTCATTCTGGGGTGAGGTGATGGATTGGAGTGTTGAGGTCCCTTCTGCATGGGTTGCCCCTGTACACTGTAGCAAACACTGTGGTGCTGGCTCACCTGTGCATTTGGAAAGAGACCTGAGGGGCCAGGGCCATAGCCCTGAGGTTAAACCCCAATACTTCCCCTCCTTGCAATTTTTTTTTTAAAGGGACCTGAAATTTTAGTGTTCGTGCACCAGTGGTGTCTTGTGATAGAGTTCTGTCCAGGAATGAAAGGCTGCTGGAAACACCCACCTCAAGCAACAAATGTGCAGAAATGGCTGCTGGCCCTACCTTCTGACCATTTGCAGGAGTCAGCTTGGTAGAGACTGTGTGTGCACCACAGCAGTGGGTCCAAGACAGCTTGGCTGTCTCCTCACCGACGACCGTGTATTGGCTCCCTATTCCTCTGTCTTCTCTCTTTTCCTTTTTCATATTCTGTTTTTCACACTGTTCTTTGCCCCTCCAATTCCTTCCTTCCTTCTTCACTCTCTTCAGTTCTCCCTTTTTTTCATTATTCTTTTTTAATTGTTATTATAAAGGTGATGTACAGAGGGTTTACAATTTATGGCAGGCAGGTATTGAGTACGTTTCTTTTTGGACGATGTCACTCTTTGCCTTGGCACTCTGCCAGTTTTCTCCTCCTCTCCCCACCCACACGTGGTTTATTCTTCAACAGAGTGTCCAGTAAGTACCATTGCTGCATTTGTTCACCCTTTGCCCCTCCATTTCTGTACCTCCCCTTGCACTCCCAAAGACAGGTAGATGCAGTTCTTACTTTACGAAGCTAAAGAATCTGCCTTCCTTCTCATTTACTTTTCATGGGTTTTCCCGATATTCCTGATTCTGATCTGAATCCTGCCACTTAAGGTAGAGAGAAAAGCACGTGGCTTTTATTTTACTTCACTTTATTCTTCATTAGTTGTGCAGAGGGATTCCAATTCAGCCTGTCAATTTATCAGTCTGTCTTGATCATCAGTGACCATCTCGATCAATATCACCCTTCCACTGTTCTCTCTCACCTTTCCCAACCCCACCCATCGCCCCAAGTTATCATGTTCCATTCTCATATCTGTCCATGAATATTATGACTGTTTTTTCTCATGCTTCCTCTTCCATTCATTTTCCTCCTTTCTCGTGACTCCTTCCTCTTTAACATGTATTCCGACTTCCTGGTATTCGTTTTGTTAAACTGTAAGTTTACCTGCATATACCGTATACAGTAATTGGCATATATGCAGATGACCCTGTATATGTTTGAGTATGGCTTTTTACATGACGAGTCTGTTAAGATTAATTTTTCTGACCTGTGAAGAGGGCACTTGGTGGGTAGATGACACCTTTGCAACCATTACTTTCTCCCAGAAATGGAGAGGGTAGATGGCGTTCACCCGGGACCTCTTCTAATCATCCATCTCTGCCCTGTACATGTTCTTCTTCATCTTTGATGGTGATGGTTCTTGTCTTTCTGATAATAGATTGAGGAAACTCGGCTCAACATCGACAAGATCTCAGAGCATGTGGAAGAAGCGAAGAAACTCTACAGTATCATTCTCTCTGCACCAATTCCCGAGCCAAGTGAGTGTTTACTGAGTTGAGTCACCCCACACTGACCCTTTCTCTTGGGGCTGAGCCAGTCTTTATTTTCCTTCTTTCTGTGAGTAGCAGGGAATCACACACATTACCTCCTGCTGTATTCACATCACACAACCTCCCTGCCTCCTCTTCCAGCTCCAAGCCCCCACTGCCCGGCCACTCTCGGCTCTTCCCTTCATACTCCCACTCGAAATGCTTACCCAACACGTACTCCATTCTCTGACCCACCTCTATGTCTTTGGACTATTTTTCCTCCCTGAAATGTGTTTCTCAGCCCCCTCTTCCGATCTTCCTAAACGTAAGTTCATTTCCCTTCCCTCTATGAGGTTTAAGTTAAAAGGAATCTCTCCTGTCCCTAAACTCACATTTTTTTTTTTTTTTTTTTGAACTCTGGGCCTGGGCACTGTCCCTCAGTTCTTCAGCTCAAGGCTAGCGCTCTACCACTGGAGCCACAGCGCCACCTCTGGCTTTTTCTGTTTATGTGGTGCTGAGGAATCGAACCCAGGGCCTCATGCTTGCAAGGCATGGACTCTACCGCTGAGCCACCTTCCCACCCCCATAAACTCTCATTTTGTGACTGCCATGAGGCAAACTTTGCTTCCCCTAACAGCAGTTCCACATTTTGAGAGTACAATTTAGGGCTGGACTTTCTGTTCCTTAAGAAGAAGGATAAGCCTGGTTTCCTGTCATTTTATGTCAGCTATGGGGGTTGGAGCCCAAGATTTCACTTACTAAACATATGATTTGTTTGTTTGGTGTTTTTTTTTTGGGTCAGGTCCTGGGGCCTGGGCGCTGTCCCTCAGTTCTTCAGCTCAAGGCTAGCGCTCTACCACTTGAGCCACAGCGCCACTTCCGGCTTTTTTTTTTCTTTTTGCTTATGTGGTGCTGAGGAATCGAACCCAGGGCCTCATGCATACAAGGCAAGCGCCCTACCACTGAGCCACTAAACATATGATTTGTAGTCACTGAGCAACACTCCCCGTCTGTATACGCCTTTTACAAATAAGCTATCTCTCAGACTGTGATGACAGATTGTAGGGATAAATGCTTCATGGGTTGTGGGTGCCTGAGAAAGGTTTATTATTACTATTATTGTTGTTGTTATTATTATTGTAACTGTTTTCTAACCGATTCTACTTCCTTTGTTTACTCAGAAACCAAGGATGACCTTGAGCAGCTCACAGGAGAGATCAAGAAAAGGGCCAACAATGTCCGGAACAAATTAAAGAGTAAGAAGGGAGCAAAGGGATCGAGGAGCCAGGGCTCTTCACCAGCAATGGCAGCACACACACACACACACACACACACACACACACACACTCGTGTTCACCATCAATGGCAACACACACACACACACACACCCGTGTTCACACATTTTTACTCTTTGCATGGGTACTGGCCCTGGAATGATCTACTGTAGTCTTAGAAATTTTCTTCCTTGTGGATCCTGACTACAGTTGAAAGAATTTAAACATGAAGTAAAGGGATGGGAGTTAATGTGTGTTTTCAGCTACTGACTTGGTACTTTAGGCTGAGTTCTTATTCTTTTCTCTTACTGGTTCTGTTTCCCCAGTACCTGTGTCCATTAGAAAGGTATGTAGATGCAGGGTTTATAATTCAGTCTGTGGATGTTTTGCTGGGCTTGGTATTTCTTGAGGTGAGATTCTCATTACTGCCCTCCTCCCCTGTATCACATACAGTGAAACTGTTGTCATGGATTCATTTCTCCAGGGGGACCCCACAGGTTGATTTAGTTCCATTACCCAAAATATTTGGTAAGTTCATACTATTGATCAGAGGGGAAAGTGTACCACTCAGCCCAGTTTATTACTTCCTTCCCAAGAATATGTTTTAATAACTATTTAGCCGGTGATGCCATGCCTGTAATTCCAGCATTCAGGAGGCTGAGGCAGGAAGATTGCCAGTATGAGGCCAGCTTGGGTTATGGAGTATGGTCCTGTCAAAAGGCACAGAGCAAGCTGGTTGCTGGTGGCTCATGCCTGTAATCCTAGCTACTCAGGAGGCTGGGATCTGAGGATCACAGTTCAAAGCCAGCCCAGGCAGGAAAAGTCCATGAGACTCTTACCTCCAATGAACCACCAGAAAACCGGAAGTGGCGCTGTGGCTCAAGTGATAGAGTGCTCACCTTGAGCTGAAGAGCCCAGGGACAGCGCCCGGGCCCAGAGTTCAAGCCCCAGAACTAACTTAAAAAAAAAAACAAACAGCAAAACAAAGCCTGGTATTCTAGTGAGTATATATAAAGGGCCATTAGGAAGGAGGGAGGATGATGATAGCATGGCTGCCACTGCGATAAACGTGGTAGGTGAGTGCTTATTTAATCTTCACATTGATATTATGAAGTTGGTACTGACGGGCTGGCTAGTCCAAATCTGAAAACCCAGACTTGACACTGCTCCAAAGTCTGAAACTTTCTGAGTAACAAGATGATACCACAAGTGGAAAATTCACACCTTCACTCATGTGGCAGACCTCAAAGAATAGGTGCATTAGAAATACAGCACAAAGCTGGGAGCTGAGAGCTCACATCTGTAATCCTAGTTGCTCAGGAGGCTGAGGTCTGAGGATCACCATTCAAAGGCAGCCTGGGCAGGAAGGTCCATGAGACTCTTATCTCCAGTTAACCAACCAACAGCCAGAAGTGGAGCATAAAAGCTCAGGGGCAGTACTCAGGCCCTCCGTTCAAGCCCTAGGACCATACCAGCCCCCTTCCCCCCAAAAAACCAAAACCAAAACCCCTAAACAGTATATAATTATCTTCAAGCTTTGGTTATGAGGTATATAGGAAAATGAATTGTATAGTCTGTCCTCAACATAGATCATTATATCCATGCAAGTATTAAAAAATCCAAAACACTTCTTTTTTTTCCAGAATACTTTTGATCCCAAGCATTTCAAGTTAGGGATACTCAACTGTCTGGTATTTATTCCATTTTGCAAACGAACCAGTGGAAACAGATTAAGTGGTTCCTTAGTCACATAGCTAGTTAGTGGCAGGGCACAGATTTCAGCGTGTCTCTTGGTGACCAAGACCCACACCGTTAACCGTTTTGCTAAGGAAGACTTAGTAACAGGAAGGACTGACAGAAGCATGTCTGTGTACAGCTCACAGTAGCTGACCTCTATAGAGATGCCGCCTCGCCGTTACTCCATCCCCAGGGGTTCTGTGTAAGGATGGGCGGGGAGGTCTGCACTGACCGCGGTGTGTCTTGGAAGGAAAAGCAGATGTGTTGTTCAAATAACCCTCCTTTCACTCTAGGCATGGAGAGGCATATTGAGGAAGATGAGGTCCGGTCGTCAGCAGACCTTCGGATTCGGAAATCCCAGGTAAGTTTGTCTCTGGTCTAACAAACGCCCGATTATTAGAATTTCCTTTCCTGGGAAATCCATTGAAGACCTGGCAAAAGGGAATTGTTGAGATTGAAGCAGGAGTCCAGCTTTTTTGGCCCTTTTCTTCCAGGATCCTTCCCAAAGGAGGTTCCTCTAGTTCCCAGGGCACAGCCTGTGTATAAGCAGAAATTGGTGTCTTCCCTCTAAAGACTCAAAGTTATTAGATACCAAGTTTGGAGCAAACATGCAAAGCTATGATCCTTCTTCTTAAACAACCAATACAAGTTGGGAGCCAGTGGCCCATGCCTATAATCATAGCTATTCAGGAGACTTAAGATCTGAGAATTGCAATTTGAAACCAGTCCAATGCAAGAAAGTTCATGAAACACTTATCTCCAATTAACTACCCAAAAGGCCACAAGTGGAGCTGTGGCTCAAGTGGCAGAGCGCTAGCATTGAGCGCAAAAGCTCAGGAACAGCGCCCAAGGCCTGAGTTCAAGCCCCAGGACCAGCACACACACACACACACACACACACACACACACACACACACACACACACACACACACACAATCAATATGACATTCAAGTGGCACAAGAAACTCATATAGGACCCAAGCGAGAATAGTGTAAGAAGACATAACTAAATACATGGCGCTCTCAGCACTGAATGATCTAGGGAGAATTAGCTGGTTGCCAGAGGAAGTTGGGTATTGGTCTGGTAGGAGTACAGTCAGACTCAGGTCATTCCCCCTCTTTGAGGGACGTGGCGGTGGGAGTGGGCGGGTGGGTGCATGTGGACGTACATTGGCAGCAGTGGTGGTGGTGCTGGTGGGTGGTAGTGAGGGACAGACAAGCAGAGAGCAGCTTATCTGGAGAAAGACATTCTGGTTGGAGAGCAGAGGCTGTAAATTCAGTAAGTATTACTGAATACCAGGCTGTGATTTGACTCTGATCCTTTTTTTTGGCCAGTCCTGGGGCTTGAACTCAGGGCCTGAGCACTGTCACTGAGCTTCTTTTGCTCAAAGCTAGAACTCTACCCCTTGAGCCACATCCACACTTCCAGCTTTTTCTGTGTATGTGGTACTGAGGAATCAAACCCAGGGCTTCATGCATGCTAGGCAAGCACTCTACTACTAAGCCACATTCCCAGCCCTTGGCTCTGATCTTGTAGCCTATAGTCCTTTGTTTCAGGCTGCCATGTGTTATGGAGGATCTTATGATAGCTGTTGGAAAGCTATGAGTGGAGAAGAAGGAAGAGGCTGGTAGGTCCCCAGTCAGGTTTCTGTGTGATTTTGGTCTGAATTTTCAAGGTGGTAGTAGGTTTGGAAGAATAATATTGGTGATTTGTGAAGGAGAAATTGTTGGGGCTTGATGAGGAGAGATGAGCAAGGAATAACAACCAGGAAGGTCTGAGCTTAGGCATCCAAGGCTCTTGAGGGACTTTATCTACTTATAAGCAAGGACAATTGGGCAGATCAGTTGGGGTAAACTCCAGGATCTTTGGCAGACATTCCACGTGGAAAGGGAGGCTGACATCTTTAGAAGGCAAGCCAAGGCTGCACTAGATAAATGCTACTTGTCCAAGTAGGTGCAGGGCTCTCGAGATTCCTAGAGATTTTCTTGTTTCATCTGACCATTACAATGTGAGGTCAGCCAAGCAAATAAATAGGTATGGAAACAAAGGGTAGCGGACTTTTCCCAAGACCACAACACTAGGAAGCCAGAATGTAGGGTCTTTTATTTGGTCTTTTGATTTCAAGGCCAGTGGTGCTCTAGTTTTGCTGGTACCATCCAGCAGTCACTGTGACAGTAGAGAGTCAAGAGTCCATGTTAGTGCTGGGTGGTTTCATTTACAGATAGAAGGGCACAATCCAAGGGGCAGCTAACAGGACATCAGGAAGCAGTAAGGTAAGGAAGTACCCACAGGCACTCACTTTGGACAGAATCACCAAGTAAGGTCCAAGACTCAGAAACTAGTGTCTTCACTCAGACATAAGATAACACACACAAACCTGCACTCTTCTGGTGGCATCAGCCCTTCTTCAATACACACATCCATTCATACTTCCTGCTCCCAGGGGGTCTAGGGAGCCCATGTAGCACAGGCCTTATGAAGTGGGAAGGGGATTCTACAACAGTTTACAGGCTTTCCCCCTTTCTTTCACCTCCTGGGGAGCTTCCTCATGTAACTTTGCTCCCTTAGCACTCCGTCCTCTCGCGGAAGTTCGTGGAAGTGATGACCAAATACAACGAGGCTCAGGTGGACTTCCGTGAACGCAGCAAAGGGCGAATCCAACGGCAGCTTGAAATAAGTATGTATTTGAAGTTTGGTGTAGTCCTCGCTACCAACTTTTTCTGCCATTTCTGTCCAGTTGAAATCTTGAGACACTGGGAGAACAAAGCAGCAGTCCTGCTTGTGGGCTCTGGTCATATTTTGTGCCTTGTGCACATGTTACGGCATCGACACATCCTGAGTACTGTTCCTTAGGCCGAGGAGTAGCCCGAGTAATTGTACTCCTATAGATCCAGCCCTTCCTCATCTAGAGGAGAAAACCACGCTGCTAGTTGCTACCAGGAATCAAGAACTTTATAAAGCTCTGCCTTCTGGGAATTTAATAATATGGAAGACAGGGCCCTGGAGGGAATATGTGCTTTCTTCCATACTCTTAAATCCTTGAAGGAACTGAATGAGCAAAGAGTTATCAAGGAGGAAAAAAAAAAAAGCAAGTGTGTTTAGGAGTGGCAGGTTGTCCAGGGTCTGGGAGAGGGTGTGTTTGGGGCTGCGGTGTAAAGTTAAGAAGATTGAGGGAAACCTACCCATCAACTGTGAGTTACCTTGAGGGCCTTGAACTCCAAGGTGTACGCAGTGGGGCTAGGAAGAAACGTAAACATTGTGATACATGTTTTTGGATGAGCGCTGATTGCTGAAAACGTTGAGGATGAGTTGGACTGAGAGAGCAACCAGAAGAGTCAGGAGGCTACTGGTGAAGTTTTGTGGAGGCCCAGTTCTCTCTAGTAAAGATGCCATGTTCCTCGCTTCCAGGGAACTTCTAAAGTGTGGTTATGCTTTTGTCTTACATTTGATGTTCTACTTCTTCTGTTACTAAGCTGGCAAAAAGACGACCGATGAGGAGCTGGAGGAGATGCTGGAGAGCGGCAACCCTGCCATCTTTACTTCGGGGGTGAGTGACCTGGGTGCCATGACCAGGGATTGACCTGGGAGCTTCAGCTGCTCTGGCAGGGGCAGGGCGGCCTGCAGGGGGCCGCACAGCCTGACTGTGCATGGCCTGTTGTAGATCATCGACTCTCAGATTTCCAAGCAAGCCCTCAGTGAGATCGAGGGCCGACACAAGGACATTGTGAGGCTGGAGAACAGCATCAAGGAGCTCCACGACATGTTTATGGACATCGCCATGCTGGTGGAGAACCAGGTAACTGCAGCAGGGCTCCTGGGGAGGGAAGGGGAGGAAAGCTTGGCTTCTCCTGAGCATGGTGAAGGGCGGGTGAGGTGGAGCGGGAGAGTCAGGGAATTTGTGTAGTGGATGGACAGAGAGATCCATTTGTTCCATTCATAAGAATCTGATCCCATCAGATGCTGACATCTCAGCTTTGTCATGAGGGCCTGTTGCTTTAGTCTCCCAGGCATTCCTTGTGAATGGAGGCTTTGCTGTTTATGTCAATTACCTGTTTCACTCAGCCTCAGGATCTTACTTCCTCCCTCCCTCCTCCTTTTTCTTTAAAGAATTAAAGCGAGGGTTTCTTGAGATATGAACTATTTCTCTGATGATATTGGAAACATGTCCCTTTGTTCAATTCACAGGGAAAATCTTAGATATGAAGATATAGAGGGTCTGAAGCTGGGTATGCTGGTAAACATCTGTAATTTCAGCACATGAGAGGCCAAGGCAGGCTTCCTAGTGAGAGCCTATCGAAAGTAACAAGCAAAAAAATAAAACAAAGCCAGATGCTTTTACTATTCTCCACTTAACGTTTTGTTCACCCATGTTTCTCTTAAGAGTTTTTGCACTCCTTGGTATGGAACAAGAGCAAACTTAAATGAAGAAATAGAACAGAATGTTTACAGACAAATTTGAAGCATTCATGGTACTTCATCTGACAGCTTTTCCACCCAGACATACTTGCTGAGGGATTGGGTTTTACTTTTGGTGATACCGAGGCTTGAACTCAGGGCCTTATCCTTGCCAGACTGGCACGCTACCAACTTAAGCCATGCCTCCAGCCCTGTTTGCTATTCGTTATTTTGGAGATGGCGTTTAGGGAATTTTTCTACTTAGGCTGGGCTCGAAATTGTGATTTTTTTTTTTAATTCCAGAGCTCATTCTTCTGAGTAGATAGAATTACAGGCATGAGCCACTGGCACCTGGCACAGGATGGAATTCTATGTTGCCTGCGTAGGTGCCCACATGACTTCTAGTACTTGTGATGGGTCATCACCCTGTGCCACTTTTACCAGGAACTTCCCCAGCTGTTCTGCCACTGGACAGGCCTGGGAAATGCTTCCTTAGTAGACAGACTGCAGATCCTAGTTGAAGCCCATACCCTCCTTGACTCATAAGCTCTCTGCTCAGGGGCTGGGTGCTTCTCTCTCTTTCTCTTGTGACCTTTGAGACTCTTTCTCAAGCTTCTCTATCCCTCCTTTCTCTCTCCCCCTCCCACTGCCTTGCCGAGGATCTGGGTTGTGATGGAAGCGATGGTAAGTGCTTTGCTCTGGTTATGAGGGCCGTATGGTGATGGGTTAGGTTGAGGAAGGCCCAGGCAGGTGAGCGAGTGGAATGCCCATCCTCAGATGCCCAAGAAATAATAGCCAGGAAAAGGTTGGAAAGCTTTGCAAGAACCTGCTGCCTAAAGAAGAAGATGTCACTGAGCAGCATGGAGAAATCTTATCTGTCACTTGAAAGGGGCCTGGGAATTTCTCTTGGAAGACAGCAAATGTTCCAGATGTCAGATATTCATAGAACACCTACTGTGTGTGCCTGCTACCGCTCTATAGTACTGAACCCACTGTTTAGAGGCTGACAGCTTGGTGATGGTTTAAGAGCATGGGATAGTCTTAATTTGGTTCTTGCACCCCATGCTTAAGTGGCAAAAGAAGGAAAAGATGGGAGTGGAATTCCTCAGAGGATAAATCAGGCACCTAGAAAGTTTGTGTCTAACACAGTGCTGGGCACAGAGAAATGCCTCTTGAATGAGTGACCCGCCCCCCCCCGCCCCCTCCGCCAACCAAGGGGCTACAGGTAGTCATGCTCAGAAGGCTCCGTTGTCAGATTTCTGGATGTAAAGTGGGCTTCTCCCCTACCTTAGCTGGGACTGTGGTGGCCGGGTTCACTGGGTGTGTGACGCATGTCTGTTCTTTGCAGGGGGAAATGTTAGATAACATAGAGTTGAATGTCTTGCACACAGTGGACCACGTGGAGAAGGCCCGGGACGAAACGAAAAGAGCTGTGAAATATAAGGGTCAGGCCCGGAAGGTGAGATTCTCTTGCTGTTTTCAGAGAAGATAGTTTGTTCGATCTCTCTCTCTCTCTCTCTCTGCACCCTCTTCCTGTTTCTGCTGCTCTCGCCTCTCACACGTGGCAAAAGGGAGCCATGATTGATCGTATTGAGAACAACATGGACCAGTCAGTGGGCTTCGTGGAACGGGCGGTGGCCGACACCAAAAAGGCTGTCAAGTATCAGAGTGAAGCACGCAGGGTGAGCGCCTTGCGCCCCACTAGTCTCCTAGTCTCCTCTCTCTCCAGCCACATGCACCTGTGTCTTTGAGCCTGCGCCTTCCCTCTGTGTCTTGGCCTCATCCAAAAGCCCCTACACCAGCCTTTCCATAGAGACTAGCTTCCTGCCCGGCCTTCTCAGGATGCCTTGTATGGATCTGGCTCACGTGTTCTTGCTCAGGAACCCAGACTTGGAAGGTGGTCCTGCAGGATGGGTGCCGGGCACACACAGGTGTCCTGCTGCTCTTTTCCTGAATGCAGCTCAGGATCCTTTCAGACGTTCACACACCTGACTCCTCTTCACCGTCTTCCCCAAAGGACCTCTTTCTGCTTTCCTCTATCTCATACCTAGGACAGTCCTCCTCGCTGTGTACATATTAGCTCCCAGAAAGGGAAAGTACCTTGGTTTTTCAACTTTTAGAGGAAGCAGTTGAAGGTCAGAGGTTCAGTATCTGGCTTCAAGCCACCTGGTAAGGCTAGGAGCTGAGATTCAAATTGAGATTTCAGTCACGCTCTTTTGGCCACACTGTTTGCTCCCTCTTCTGGCCTGGTGGCTCCACCACTTCTTTGCTTCTCTACTGACTGTGGGTATCGGGCTCTGCCTCATGTCTTCCTTTTACTCTTCTTCTTGATTTCTTTTGGGCTCTGATATTTTTGTTCCTTAGTTCTTTGCTTTTCTTTCTAGTGTACCTATTGCTTACATAGGTATTTAGAGAGATGGGGTGTTTTATTTTGTATGATAAAGCCATGCTGGATCACTCTTTAGCACCTGTTCAGTACACCTGGTCAGACAGGTAGGGGTTGATTGGCTCTAGGCGGGGACAGATGAACTGGAATTAGAACGATATCAGAAAACATCTTTACAGTTCATTCTAGCTTAAGAAAACAGAGTCACTTTACATCTTGTCCAGTTGCTATTTGGGGATGGTATAATATTGACTCTTAGTATATTTGTGCAGATACTGTGTGAGCTGAGCCATATTTCTGTCGGTCTCATTGCTAGTCAAGATGCAATTGAAGAAATGTAAAATATCCTAAGCTGCTTATTTGGTTAATAAAATGCTACCTGTATAGAAAAGAGAGGGGGTTGAGTTTTAGATGGTTTGTTCTTTAAGAAATAGTAATGATTTTTTTTTGTCTTATTCTTTTCTCCAGAAATTGATAATTATCATTGTGGTAGTAGTTGTGTTGCTGGGTATTTTAGCATTGATTATTGGCCTTTCCGTTGGGCTGAAATGAGTGGCCCGAGGGACTCTGGCACTGAAATGTAAGTAAATGAATGGTTCTTCCCAACTGTGGGTTGGCTCCTTATTAGGACATTAGCCCGAGATTTCAAATTTTACTTTCTTTATTGACTGTCCTTTGGCACAGTGAACTGTCAAAAAACTTTCGGTAGCCTGTGGATTCTTTCATTTCTTTTACATTCCATTTCAGAGTTCTGACTGCCATCCGTGGTTCAGGTCTTCTGTTCTTATGCTGAAGAATCTGTTCTGTGTGTTGTCTATCTTACCTTGGGTTTGCACCTCTCCTGGTTGTTGCCCAAGCATCTTACTGGAATGTTGGGTACCATCTATGTGATGGATCTGGGGTCTGCCTTCTGAGTTCTTTCCTGGTTTTTCATGGATGTTGGGTTTTGCTTTTCATATCCTGTTCATTTTTTTAAACCTAATTATTATTTTTTTTTAAATTAAGGGTTGGGTCCTCTGAGAGCTTTGTGGGTGACTGTTTTAGAACTTGAATAAGGGAATAGCTAATATTTTTTCAGTAAGTTGTGGCAAGCAATCTACTGCATGACTTACAACTTTGAATCTTTTTTTTTTTTGTCGGTCGTGGGGCTTGAACTCTGGGCTTGGGCGCTGTCCTTGTGCTCTTCAGCTCAAGGTGAGCGCTCTACCACTTGAGCCACAGCACCACTTCCGGTTTACTAGCGGTTTATCGGAGATAAGAGTCTCACAAACTTTCCTGCCCGGGCTGGCTTTGAACCCCGATCCTCAGATCTCAGCCTCCTGGGTAGCTAGGATTACAGGCGTGAGCCTGGCGCCCGGCACAACTTTGAATCTTTACCACAGGTAAAGGTAGTATACAACGTACATTACAGATAATACAGTTTAATATACAGTTTATACATAGATGCTGGAGCCTGCCGGTAATGAAAGGGAATCCTGAATTAGGGGGCGAGGACGAGAAAAATAAAGACATAAGACAAAGGATGGGGTCGGGAGGTCTGCAGCTCAAGACTGCAGCACCGTTTATTTTTAACTTTCTCTAATATATACAATTAGAAGTGAAGAGGTAACATAAGATTACTATAGTCCAGAAAAACAAGGAAAATTTCAGTAAAAACAGAGTGCAGTAAAAACAAGACAAGGTCAACTGGTAGAAAATAAAACAAACTCTGCAGACATAGCAAAGCAATCCCGGGCACCTGGTGTTTTTTAAGTAAGCCAGTTCCTTGTACATGCCTTCAAGTGAACACAGGGGTCAAGATGACCTTTGAGCTTTACTGTCGGCTCCCAACACATAGAGGAGCTCAGTTTCAAAAGAAGTATCAGGGCCAAGTTCACTTTGCCACAAAGGGACCAAGAGAGTATTTGCTTTACTATATCTTGGCTTTTTTTTTTTTTTTTGTAAAATGTAGTAGCCATTTGCCATTGTATACAAAGTCTAGAGGACCTTAGAGGATTGTGGCTTTAAATGTTAGACTAAAGCCAAGTGCTGGTAGCTCATGCTTAGAATCTTAGCCACTCAAGGAGGCTGAGATCTGAAAATCGTGATTTGAAGCCAGCTCAGGATTAAAAGTCACCATGAGACTCTTACCTCCTTAAACACCTGAAAAACAGAAGTGGTACTGTGGCTCAAAGCAGTAGGGCACTAGCCTTGAGCAAAAAATGCTCAGGGATTGAGCCCAGGACCTGAGCCCTAAATCATTTAACAAATTAAATTATTTAAGTTATTTAGTAAGTCTTTAAAATTTGTTAAATAAAATACAGTTGACTACTAGCTCAGCTTAAGTAGCAGTTAACATGGTTATTGGGACTATGTGACATATAAAATACTTTTTTCTTCAGAAAGCATAGCATGTATTGTTCCAGAGGGCTACAAATACAGACGAAGGAAAGGAAATTATAGTATTATTGCTGATAATCTGTAGCCTGTTCTCTTGACCACCCCCCCACAGTTTTACATAATTCAGACTACAGTAACTATAGTTCTCAGCATAGTTACAAAACCATATGCATCATTGCACATCACTAAAATCTTTTTTAAAATCTCATTTTCAGCATAAGACTGTGGATATATTTAAATATATAACACTTCCTCAGTGTTGGAGTTGATGCTGTTATTTTGCTCTCAACAGTATGACTTTCTATTTTTAATTTTTTTTTTTTTTTTACTGTTTCTTTCTTTCTTTTTTTTTGGGTCTAGTCGTGGGGCCTGAACTCTGGGCCTAGGCACGGTCCCTCAGCTCTTCAGCTCAAGGCTAGCACTCTACCACTTGAGCCACAGCACCACTTCTGGCTTTTTTCTTTTTGCTTATGTGGTGCTGAGGCATCGAACCCAGGGCCTCAGGCATGCAAGGCAAGCACTCTACCACTGAGCCACCTTCCCAGCCCCCTTTTTTTTTTACTGTTTCTTGATTCATAGATGTTGAAACACTGAGCCAATAGGTACAAGCATTCTTTCTTTCTTTTTTTTTAAATTTTTGTCCCTTGATACTAGGGCTTGAACTCAGTTCCTCACACATGCTAGGCCAATTTGTCCATCACTTAAGGCATGGGTCCAGTCTTTTGTTCTTGAGATAGGGTCTCTTTTGTTACCTTGACTTTATACTTGTAATCTTACTGTCTTTACCTCCCAAGTATCTGGGATTATAGACAATCACTAATATGCCTGGCTTAGATAAAAGCATTTTAAGACTTGGTAGGTACTTCCCTTCCATGTTGATGCCCAGGGCTGATCCTTCAGTGTCAGTCCTGGGTATAAAATTCAGTTATTGAACATTTAATTAAATTCTTCTTTAATTTTGCTCCAGTGGTCTGACTGGAAGGTCTGAAAGTAAGATGATTTTATCACTAACTTCATCTTGAGAGAGAAGCAGCAGCGAGGTGACCAGCCTCTCATTGGCATTTCATAGTTTGTTCCCTCTCCCCTTCCTCCCGCTGCCCCGCCCCATGCATTTCCCAGCTAGTCTATAATGGCTTCTTGCTTGTAAAGCTTGAGTTCTGAGTCTTAACTATCTCATTGAAACATATGGTAAAAATTTAAAAAGCTGTAATATTTATCTTTTCATCTTTCTTGTGGGGTGAAAGATGTCTTGTGAATCAGGGGTATGCCTTAGCTGTCATTCCTAACTCCAGGAACAGATGTAAATGAACTCTTCTTGAGGAGGTAACTCTTCAAAGATGAGGAGTCAAATATATAATGTGTAGTGGTCTAACTTCATTTACGAGACACTAGGTGGCTTAGCAGTTTAGAGGCCTGCCATTGTCCCCCCGCCCCCATATTCTCTAGTATAGTTAAGACCATTACGTGGTGGTCCATTGGCAGTGAGGTCTCTGAACAGGAGAGAAGGCAAAGCCATCTTGTGTATACTTTCTAGGTGAATGGCAGCTATAGCTCCATGATACTGTCATAAGCTCCGATTTACAGATGTGGAAGTCCATTGAAGTTCAATGAAGTTAAGAAATTTGCTCAGATTTGCAGAGTTTGTAATATGGAGCAGCTGTAATATGTCACCTGGATGTTTCGATATTCCTTCTGCTGTGCCTGCTCATCTTCTAAGAGAAAATGTGTGTGGTTGAGGGGTTCATGGAGAAGATAGGAGTCCCGGAAAGTTTCCAGACCTTGTATACAGCCAGTTGCTGGTAGCTCATACCTATAATCCTAGTTACTTAGCAGGCAAAGATCTTGATGATTTTGTTTCAAAACCAGCCTGGAAGACAAATCCACCATAAGCCTCTTCTCTCCAGTTAACCAAAAAGAAGTCAGAACTGGAGATGTGGCTCAAGTGGTAGAGTGCCAGCCATGAATGACAGAGGTATATCACATAAGCCTAAAATGCCTGTAGATTTTGTTCATTTACAGTGGAATATTTAATTCCAATTCTGTCCTTAAGTTTGTTGGCATCGTTTCATGTTGCCTTTTGCATTGTTGTCATTCTTATAATCCGTTTTCTTTACTCCTCTCAAGGCTGCTGCTCTGCTACTTGAACCACACCAGCCTTTTGCTAGTTAACTGGAGGTTAAAAGTCTAATGGATTTTTCTGCCTGGCCTGGCTTTGAACCTGACCCTCAAATCTCAGCCTTCTGAGTAGTTAGGATTACAGGTACAGGCTTCCAGCTCAGCAATTTCTGACTTTTGCTGTCCGCCTTCTAGGTTTGTGGCTGGTTTTTCCTGCTGTTCCTCACCATCAGCCTGCACACTGACCAGCTCCTCCTCTCCCTGCCTTAGAATCCGATTTCACTCCAGCCTGCTCTGGCCACCCTTGTCTTCAGAGGGGAGTGGAGTTTGAACGGCCCTCCTGAGAGTGAGGGGGGCCTGGCTCCTTTGTTTCCTTGTAACCAGCCTCGGACCTGCCTCAGCGATCTAGCCCTGATGGAATCGCGTCCACTTGTTGCAACCCCAAGGTCTCCTCAAAGTCACATCCTGCCCCAGCACCTTCAGCACCTTCCCTCCTGGAGCCAACCCGTCTTCCCTTGTCCCTGGGGTGTCAAATTATGCCTCGTACCTGGGAAGGCTGGTGTGAGGCACCCTAGGGTGCTGCGTTTCTACCTCATGGAGTATTCTCCCAGAAATCGCAATGTATTTTCTTTTTAAAGGAGTTTCTTTAACAAAGCAGAGGATTCTCCTACCTTTGGCATAGGTTTGGATTAGAGACTTCTACCTAGCGGGATTCTAGTCCTCACAACTGGTTGTGATATCCAGATGTGTCTTATGTTCGCTTGTTGTCCCAAGTCCTGAAAACAGGACGGACTGACAGATAGCATTTTGGTCTGAAAAGTTAACTTGTTTGAAGCTCAACCTTTAATTGGGCTCTTGGTAAATTCAGCTCTGGGGGCAATTTGATCTTTTTCTGTGTCGCATTCTGTCATGTTTACTCAAAGAGGGGCCAGGATTGAAGTAGTCATCTGAGGTTACCACGTGCAAAGGCTGAGGGTGTGGAATGTTGGTTTCTATATCTGATTCTTAGAAACCGGCTGTTCCCTCTTGGTGAAGCCATTGCTTTGAGGCCAAAAATAAGGGATGTAGACGTGGGCTGGGGGTAAGGTGCTAGAGTCTCAGACTGCAAATGCTTCATGAGACTGTGCAAGTAATTCAATCACTCCAGGTTTATTTTTGTAATTGTGTGTGGAATGTATATAGAATATGTGTCTATTTCTCAGGAAGTAGGAAGCTAGAAGTGGAAGGTACTATGTCCTTAAAAAAAAAAAAGGTAATTAAGCTAGGCTAAAAGTTATGTAAGGGACATGTGAAAACAAATCATGGTAGAAATATGATCTTCCTGGGCCATCAGGAAGCTTGCTTCCTGGCTGAGTACTGGGGGCAATCATGAGGACTGTTAAATATTTCTGCACGGCAGGTGAGAGGTGGCATGTACCGACACTTCCTCTATCTGCTAGGCAGCTCTAGGTTTGTTTGAAGAACTTCGCATAGCAAGCTGGTATTACTCACATGGCTCTGGGACTCAGTTCTGTCTTGGGCTAATTTGTATGGTTGTATGGGAGAGACCAGGCAGTATGGGATGGCCCTTCCAGCTACCTGGTTAATGAGTGTGATAGGTTCTTTGTCATCTCTAATGCTTGTCATAGAGGAAGACACGGATGGGATATCCTCACGTGCATTGGCTGTAACTCACTGTTAAGCCTCGTAGGTACCTAATGATCTCCTTGATTTTTGGGTACTAGCTGTATTTCAGCTCTGAAGCTAATGCTTTCTAGATAGGGGGAGTGCTTTAATCTAGGCACTGCCTTTTAGCTTCCTCTGCAAAGGCTCCTTATCCAGTCATCACCTAGCACCCAGACAGAGCCACAGGGATGCCCTCCTCCTATGGCTATGATGTCAGGAGCTGGCTCCAGCAATAAGGGGAACATACTCCAATCAGAGGCCTTTGCTCTCTTCTGAAATCAAGACATGAAGCTTAAGGTTTGGAATGTAACATGTGAAGGGTTTTTTTTTGTTGTATTTTTTAAAATGTAAACTTGATTATTTTATTGCTAATTTAAAAAAAATAAATGACTTTATATTGATTGATATATACTCTGGCTCCATCTCCCTGTAAAACTTGGTGATCTGCTGCCACCTCATGGTGATTTTTGTTTAGGTTTGGAGTGGGATGAAAAATCTCAACCACCTGGTTCCAAAGTGCAGTACAAATTTTGGTTCAAATTTTGACCCCCCCCTTTTAACCCCCCAGTGAAGTCTAAGGGTATTTGAGTTTTGAGTTGAGGAGTTGCCTGTGAAAGAATCAAGGAAGAAAAGTCAACACACTCAACATCTGCTGACATTCTGATGATCTCATGTTTGAAACTCTTACCTGGACACATTCTGCAGACACTCTGGGTTCCGGAAAGCCAGATCCATCCCTTTCTCCTGCTCCCTGTCCCCTCCAACCCTCTTCCATGTCCAGATGCACCTGTCTCCCTCCAGTCATTAATGTCTATATGCGTGGTGATGCCATTTCTCATGTGCTTTTTCTTCTTTTGTCTGGATGAGCAGAAGAAGATCATGATCATGATCTGCTGCATTATACTTGCCATCATCTTGGCTTCTACCATTGGGGGCATATTTGCCTAAAGAAGGTGAGCTCTTCTTGTCTGGGGAACATTAGGCTTGTTTTATTCGACACTTGTGTCCTGGGGACTTTCACCAGGTTCCCTAACCTGGATGGGTTGGGGAGGTTATATGTAAAGGTTAGAGAGAACTAAGGACAGGGATGTTTCAGGGACAAAAGAGCCTGAGGAATGAGTTGGTAGCAGGTGAGGAGAGGAAACAGAAGATAGCAGTTTGTCTCATAAGTAGAAGAATGCTTTGAACTCCCCTAACGTATTGAGTTGAGCTTCAAAATTTGAGCCTTGGCATCTGGGAATGGCCAAAGGAACAAAGGTAGTTCTTAGATTAGGTGAGCCCTGAGCTCTGTGGACTAAACACGGTACAGTTACATTTCTTCCCCCAAGTGTGGGGAAGCTAGCACAGACTTTGACTCGTCTTTTACTCCTATAGGAGAGGCACTGATCCTAGCCATGAGCACCATGCTATATAATCCGTTTTTCCTTCCAGTCTTGTTACCTCCTTCTGCTGTCACAGCCGGATCCTCGACTGGCATTTGTCACCTTCCTCTTCCTCCGTGGTGCTGCCACTTCTCCACTGCAGACTCGTCATCTATGCCTCTTTTTCTTAGGAACCTTCTTATGACCCAGAGCAGCAGTCAACTGCTTGTTAAAAGTGTGTGAAAGGAGAATAAGTACAGAAACTGGGCAGGCGTGAGGATGGAGCACAGCAATAAGCAGTTGGTTCCAGCAGTGTGCACGGCCAGGGATAGATGGGGGCAGAGAGGCAGGTACTGCAGCACACCCAGTTCCACAGGGTCTTAAGTGAACTGCTGTGAGTAGCGTCCCTGTTACTTCTGTGCTTAAGGCTCACCCTTGGCCTGCGGTAGCCTCCCTTCTGCAGGGCCCAATAGTCTCTGAAGCGAGGGCTGAAGGACAGGCCCCAGGCCTGCGGTGTCCCAACTGCTTAGCACTGTGCCTGCTACTCAACAGGTGCTGCAACACCTGCTGGTTCACCTCCTAATCTAGCTCCGGGCTCCTCCACAGGTGAGTCCCTAGGTTCAGCTCTTAGAATCTGACTTTTTAAGGTATCCATGGGAAGACAGCTTGTTATTATGAGGGGCTAAAGGCTGGTCCTCCATGTTGGGAGCCTGGCTCTAGTAGAGTGCCTGCCTAGAAAACACAAGCAACTGACCACTTAAACATCATTAGATGAACAAAAATTAAAAACAATTACCAAATGACAAAAACCTGCAACAGGCCCTCCCCCCCCACCAAGTACACTTTGAAGTGCTTTTCTTATGAGTGGTAATGGAGCCCTATCAGTAGCCTCTCATTTAGCAGAGATGGCTGGTCCCAGGATGCTGGTTTATTACTACAGAAACAGGTTCAGACTATTACTGAGCTCCCAGCAGTCACCATATGGTGTGATCCCTAACGGATAGGTGAAGGTATTGGGTAAGCTGTGAGGTGGGACAGGGCCTTCACTTGGGCTTCACCTGCTTCACGCTGTTAGCTGCCAAGTTGACCAGTGATGTACAGACAAGACACTTCCAAACATGCTCCAGGTCTCGTCTCAGTTGGTTTAGGTTTAAAAGTAGCAGTGTTTATTAAATGGTGACAGGCTTGAGCCATCCAGCTGTCTAGACTATAATTTAGACTTTTGACAGTAAATTCTTATTTTTCTTTGCTGGAAATCTTAATTTTTTAGAAAGCTGGATCAGAACGACATTGGTGTGCTGGCTTTTTTTTCCCCCTACCTACTTTCCAAAGCAGATGGTTTAATAATTCTATCCATTTGTGTTTCCTCTAGATTGCCTACCACTGGTTAGCTCTGAAAAACACATTAATCATGTTATAGCCAAGTAGGGAGCTGGAATCGGGGTTTTGAATCACATTCCTCCAGCAATGACAATGTGTGTGCTGTACAGCACATGGCTTTCTTTGGTGAATTGCAGACCCAGGGAGCACCACACAAGTCTGACTTTTGTTACCATTTCTCTTGCTAAAAGATCCTTTTCATATGTCCAACATTACCTTCCAAGACTGAGGAGATGGGTGACTGGGCAAAAATAAATACCTGTTGAATCTTCACATATGGACTGTCTTTATTTACTTTTGTTATTCACCAAAATGTGTTTATAACTAGTACAATATCCTAGAAGCTAGCTCCTGAAAGGGCACACATAAACAACAGTCAGAGGTGCACTGGAGGTACAAGACACAAACATCTGTTTCAGCTCTGAAGACATTTATTTTATAATCCAGAAGAATCAAGAGCTCTCACCAATCATGCTTCATTTCTGAAGGGCTCAACAGCAATTGGTGAGTGGTTAGACCCTGAGGCATGGCTCAGCGGTAGGAAGCAAAAGGCTCTGAGTTCAAAGCCTGAATACCCCCTCTCCCCTGCAAAGAAAACCATGTTAGCGTCACCCAAAGATGATGAGGGCCGGCGGAGAATAAGAATGCAGATTCCTTCTCTCAGTAGCTGGCACTGTATTCCGGTGCTGTTGCTACACGCGTTCGGGCAAGTAGAACTTGCCCCAGTACCGCCCCTTCTGGGTCAAGTCATACGGACTTAACACCTTCCGGATGCCCAGCATGTTGGCGGTGACTATACGCTCAAAGGTCCAGGGGTTTTGGTTGTTTCGTTCTTTTTCCTCTTGAAGTTCCTGCATCTTCTCCAGAGTCTCGCGACTCACAGCCTTCGCTGGGAAAGGCAACTTGTGGGCAACCTGCTCCAGGAAACCCTGCACCTCTTTGAATTCACAGCGCCCCCCCATCTCTACTATGAGGCGGCCAGCCTTCACGGGGGTCACATAGTGATCGATGGCGCCTTTGCCTCCCCCCATGCGCTGCCCGACACCTTTGCGGGTGATGGGCTTGAAAGGGGCTGGGACTCGCCAGAGAGCAAACATGTTCTTTGGGTCCATAGAGCGGTTGATTGTCAGGCGCATCATTTCAAAATGGCCCCAATGGAGGTAACCACCTCCCAGTGCCTAAAAGTGAATGGGAGAAGCAGAAATATTAGTGACCCAGGATCCTTATCCACTCCATTCTGACTCTCCTTTTATAGTAACTGTGGCTTCCATGATACACATGAAAATAAGCTAAGTTCTAGATAGTAACGTGAAGGGAAAGAGTGGGGCACATTAATAATGGAAAACAAGGCTGAGAACAAGGCAGGGAATGCTTCTCTGAGAAGGTGACATTTAACGCAGAGGACAGAATTATAAAAATGTGCTTGTGGAAGAGTTCCAGGCAGAGGAACACCTTATGTAAAAGGCCTGACCAAACACAGGGTGTGATGAGTTTAAGAGGAAGCCAGGAGTGACGGCTCCTGCAGGCAGTGGGAACAGGAATTTAAATGTCGCCCGAGTGGTCCAATGGAACGTTCCATTAATCATGGTGCACCTACACCTGTGTAGCTATTCACATTGTCTCTATGGAAGCTACTCAAATGAGAAAACAGCTGTCCTTATCCTAAGTTTTCTGCTGGTTCTATGGCTTGAACTCAGGGTCTGGGCACTGTCTGAGCTTTTGTGCTCAAGGCTAGTGCTCTACCACTGTGAGACACAGCTCTACTTTTGGCTTTTCCTGCCTGGGCTGGCTTTGAACCGTGAGCCTCAGATCTCAGCCTCCTGAGAATAGCCACGATTATAAGTGTGAGCCACCAGTGCCTGGCTGACAAACTTATTTTTACTAGAGGCTTGAAAGGAATTCGAGTCTGGGAAACGTAGGTCACCTCTTAGTTTTGCTGCTCTTTTATTTGGTATCCCTGTGCTCCCCATCTGCATTTTCACTTTCTGTAATCTCACAAGTGGTCAGCCTCAAACCAGGGTCTGAAATATTAAACGGAGACGCATGAAATACAAAATCCAGAAGTTTCAGACTGCATGTTGTTTTGAGTAGCAAGAGAAAAAAAAAATCTCACACGAGCCTCCTCTGCTTCATCCCACCAGACTGCCTTTGTCCGGTGTATCCTTGCCCTGTTAGTATGTGGTAGCTATCGAGCTCTTAGATCAACTGCCACAGCATGACAATGCTATGATCCTAATGATGCCCAGAGTTCTGTACTATCCTCAGTGTTCAGTGGGGGACCTGGAATGTCTCCCCTGCATTTTCGTCTCCAGATTTACAAAAAAGATCGCTAACTCACATGTTTTCTGGATACCCAGTAGCTTCTATGTACATTAGTTAAAAGAGCAACTAGCAGGTAGTGTCTGTGTGAGGTAGTTCTAACAAGCCCTGTGGAAGAAGAGACTAGAAGTGACTCGAGTATGAAATTTTGTTAATCCCTTTCATTACTCACCAAAATTGCAAAATTGCCTTCCGTGAACTCAGTAGCTTCAGTGGAAGGGCCCCGAATGTCTTTCAAGTTTTTAGGTTCTCTTCTTACTTTTGGGACAAGGGGTGCCCTTTCAACAAATTTAAGCTTGGGTTTATCAGGAATAGAAACATCTAAAAGGAGCACAGATGATCAAGGGTAAGTAAGTATAGCTACACATCTCAGAGGACCCATTTCCTTCCCAGGAAGACTTAACAATCAGGTGACCGCTTAAGGATACTACAGAACAGTAATTCTGAAGGTATGTTACTACATTTTCTTCGAAAACTTTTTGGCTATGTCAATACTTAAAAGGCAAATGTTTCTAAAACTCTGGCAGCAAAACATTAACTCCCAAATCAAAATGCCCTTTTTAAATACCATCTTTGCAACAGTACAAATAGGGTCTGTTTGGAAATATTTATTTATTTATGCTAGTCCTGGGGCTTGAACTCAGGTTTGGGTAATGTCCCTGACTTTTTTTGCTTAAGGCTAATCCTCTGATGCACTTGAGACACAGCTTCACTTCCAATTTTGTGGTAGTTAATTGAAGACAAGAGTCACATGGACTTTCCTGCCAGGGCTGGCTTTGAACCATGATCCTCAGCTCTCAGCTCCTGAGTACTAGGATTACAGGTGTGAGCCACCAGCACCTGGCTTTTTTTAATTTTTAAAACAACATTAGCTATTTTTTTTTTTTTTTGGTGTGTGTGTGGGGAGTGAGAAACAAAGTCAAGCTGTGTAGTCCAAACTGGCCTCAAAAACCTTGAGCTCCTTTTGCCCGGATTACAGGTGTGCTCTAACACTTATAGCAGCTTCAGTTGTTATTGTTTACGGTTTCCACCCTTTTAAAGTTCAAACTCTAAAAAGTTTAACAAATACACACACACATATATGTATATCTACATATATGTAGATATACACATATGTATACATACATATATGCATATGTGTATATGTGTGTGTGTATATATATATATATATATATATATACACACACACATATACATATTAGTCACCTATACCAAGAAACATTAGGCAGGTAATACTTGTATTTTATAGAAAGGGAACTTGAGGCCTAGAGAAATTTTTTCATTTGGTCTAGACCATCTAGTTAAAAACAGCCAAGCCAGATAGCATGATTTTTCTTAAAAAACAAAACAAAACAAAAAAACACAAAGGGGGCTGGAGAGGTGGCTCAGTGATAGAGTGCTTGCCTTGCATGCATGAGGCACTGGGTTCAATTCCTCAGCACCACATAAGCAGAAATAGCCGGAAGTGATGCTGTGGCTCAAGTGGTAGAGTGCTAGCTTTGAGCTGAATTGCTGAGAGACAGTGCCCAGGCCCAGAGTTCAGGCCCCACAACTGACAAAAACAACCTCCCCCCCCCCAAAAAAAAACTTTACTGTTCCTTGGATGTTAATGAGATAGTGGAAAAGAACTTAGGTAACTATCCAAGTTCTTGATCTCTGTCACATTTTTATTGGTAAATTTCCAAGGTAGGAATCCTCTAATTAATGCTGTTTCTTTTTATATATGCAGAGGTTTTTAATGTTGGCACACTCAAAATTCCTACAGTGTGCAACAGTGTCCTGGATTGAGTGGGCACAACTCTGGGCCAGACAGACCACATTTTTACCATTTTCACCTGACAATTCAGGGACAGGGAAGAGGGAAAAGAACTTGTCATTATTAAAAGCCATTTCTACAGTGAAACAAGCTGTGGTTCCACGAGGGAAAATAAAATAGGAGCCCTTAAGGAAATACCAAGTGGAAATACAAAATGAGCACTGTTCCAAGTTACAGAAATTGTCCTGCTCCCTTACGGAAGGGAGCAACTACAGAGAAAGTAATTATTTTTTTTTTTTCATCTACAACCTGATAAGAACTTCCAGGACATGGCAGTTGAGCAACACATGTACCCAGGTTTCCTGCATTTCCCCCCGAGATTCTCAGTATATTTTTAAGAAATTGGTAAAAATATATGTACAAATTATTGTTTTCACTCACTATTGTTCTTTGACTGCATATCTGTCATCTCTTTGGGACTAGACCATCAAAACTCCAAGTTGGAGGTCATTTACCTCTGGCTGAGTGGAGCATGGGCCACGGAGATATCTTCAGTACTCAGAATACTGGCCGCATGGTATGCCTGCCATACGTGTTTATTGCATGGGAAGATGAAGCACAAGAACGCTCTGACGTTTTCTACTTTGTGGGGTCCCATCAGATAAAAGATCCTCAAATAGGAAGACGACAGGTTCAGTTCTCACCTTCAAAAGTTGGCACTGGAAGCAGCGTCTTGAGGCCCGCACTGGCGGGAGTGGCTGTCCAAGAATCTACAAAGACAACTCACAATCAAACGACCAAGGCGACCAGAGCTAGGGCTAGTGGGTACATACACCTTGGGCCAAAGTCTTAGCTGCCTAGAGGTGGGGAGGCGAGCTACACTAAGTAGGATCACAGCCTCAGTTTCCCCCAAGAAGCTCATGGAGGTTCCTGGGCACCGGTTCCCCGAGACGGGGCTGTGATCGTCCCGTCCCTCGGTGGCCGGGGTGGAGGGAGGAAGCGCAGCCTCTAACCGGTACTCCGGGAAGCCAGCGCAGGGCCCGCCATGGATTTGAGAAATCCTTCACTGGAGGGTGGGAGAGGAGGAGAAAAGTGGGGGTGAGGGGGCTCCTGACCTGACCAGGGCACCCGGAGGAGCGGCGCGCGGGCGCGAGCCAGCGAACGCCACATCACGACGCGCGTCCGGCTGAGCCGGGCTTCCTTCCCTGCAGCGCCGGGCTGTGGGCCCGGCCGGAAGCGCCTGAGGACACCCGGTCAGCCGGGCCCGCAAAGTTGTGCTCTCATTGGTCCGTTCCGCAAAGAGTCCCGGCGGAAGTGGAGGAAACTCCAGCCTCGGAGTTTCGTTCCGGAGCGGGTAAGTGCGGATCTAGGACATCCAGAGGTTGGTTGGCACCTTGAAGCACCACATTGTGGAAGCGTGGAGTTCAGCAGGCAAGCCAGACCCTTCCCTTCCCTGCTGTACCCTAGGGGCTGCATTAAGAAAAAGCCACTGATTTTTGTAGTGGCTTAACATGCCATTAACGTTGTGTTCAATCATGACCCCTTTGTATTTCATTTTCCCAAGTTCATGAGACAAGTCATTATACTAACGTTGCAGTTTCCATCCCAAGGGGTTAAAGGCTTTCTATTTTTACATACATTTATTTATTTATATTTTTAATGCCCTCACCACAACAGCAACAAAAAAAGGTGCAATCAGAATTCAAGCACAGTGTGATTTGAGAGACCCCACTGACAATAAGCCATTCATATCAAGGGAAAATGAAATCATGTGTAATTATTCTGGGATACTGTTGGGCAAATTTTTTTTTTAATGAGCTGGAAGCTTTCTAAGTCATTACAATGAGTGAGGGTTTTTATCCAGGTTTCTAGGACATAAATGGAATTAGCAAATTGAGATTGAGGCCTGTTGTGCTTAAATCATATTAAATCTCCATGTGGCCTGTCCTCAAGAGTTAATTTCACAAATGGCAGCAAGTAAAAGCTGTTAACATTTGCAGAGGTAATGGGAGCACTGTTCACAACTACTTCACTTAAACTTGATTATCTCTGAACAGCATGGCTTCTAAATGTAATTGTATTACATAGCATTGGATATTTTAGGTTCTGAAATGAACAGTGTTTTCGGGGACTAAAAAATGACAACACCATTTTAGAATTCATTTTTAAATTGAAAAATAATGGCAAAACACAAAACCAACAACAAAAACCCCCCAGCCTCACAGGGCTTGTTGTATAAGCATAATAAACTGAAATTGATTTCTGAAAGCATTTTCTGAATTCTACCTACTGGCTATTGGTTAGTTTTTCTTTCTTTAATAATAAGCAATATCGAGCTTTTCCTCATGTTTTTGATTATGCATTTTTGTCCCTGTTTTCTGTGTTTGTTATTTTCTTGCTAGTATGCCTTTCCTTTGTTGAAAATCCAGTGTTCATTTTTTTGTTCTTAGCAATTCAAACTGCATGATATGTTTGAAGTATATTAATTCCCACCTGGCTGTATATGTTTCAGTTGCAGTTTTTCAATCTTCAATCTCAGTTTTATGTGTGTGATACCTCATGATTGATTGCAAGTATGTGCCACCACCCCAGGGATAGTTGTTGTTTGAGATGTGTTCATTTATAATTTTTCTTGTTTTGTAAGTTTACTTGTTTTTTCTTCTTATTGTATAATAATTGTAAAATGTGCTTTCTAATAAATATATACATTGTATAATTATTTTAATTTGATAGCTAAAAGAACTCTCCAAGTTGGAAATTCCCATTTAATAAGTGATAATAATATAGTAAAATCTGATTTTTTTGTTTGCAGTATTGGTGATTGAACCCAGTATTTCATGAAAACTAGACAAGGACTCCACTACTTTAGCTATGGCTTCAGTCTTTTTGTCTCTATTTTGTTTGCGAGGTAGGGTCTGGCTAACTTTGCTTGGACTGGCCTCAAAGTCTTCCTGTCTTGTGTCCTGAGTAACTGGATGGCAGCATGTGCTACCATGCCCAGTTTATAATGTGCTAAATTCTCACATAATTTTTGGAGCCCCTTTTAATATTTTATACAATTCCCATGTTCTGAGACTTAGTGCTACAATAAGCTTTAATTACTATCACTTAATTACACATTTTGTATACATTTGGTCAAGATTTTTTGATTTTGCACTTTTCTCTACCCTGGCTATGTTTTACATATTTATTCTTCAAGATAAAATTTAGAACTGCTCTTTAAAAATTTCCATAGTTTCATTTTTATTGTCTTGTCTAGAATTCTCCTATTGCTTTAATTTTTATCTTTAATCTCAGCATTGTCTGCATTTTGATGAGACTTAAGGCTTTTTCTGTTTTAAAGAATGAAAGGTTCTCAGTGAGCAGCATCTGGAGGCATCATCTGTTTGGTCCCACTTCATGAGCTTGATATAGTTATTCATATATCTGGTTTGCATATGATTGCTTACAGCTCTTTCCATTCCCTTCTCTTTTCCCTCCCTTTTCATTTTCCTTCCCCTTCCCTTTACACTCTCTTCCCAGTCAGTTCCTTCCCTCATCTCCTCCTCCCTTCCTCTCTTGGCCCTTCCTTTCAGTACTGGGGCCTTGTGCTTATTTATTAGGAGCTCTACTACTTGATCCACTTAAATTTTCAATCAGTAGGGTCTTTCGTTTTTGTCTGGGACTGGGGTCAAATTGCCATCCTCTTACCTATGGTCTTCTGGATAGCCTAGGTCACAAGTACACACCATGCTGTCTGTTTTGTTTGTTTGTTTTTTTTGCCAGTCCTGGGGCTTGAATTCAGGGCCTGGGCTCAGTCCCTGAGCTTCTTTTACTCAAGGCCAGCACTCTACCACTTGAGCCACAGCACCACTTCTGGCTTTTTTGTTTATGTGGTACTGAGGAATCAAACTCAGGGCTTCGTGCATGCTAGGCAAGCACTCTACCACTAAGCCACATCCAGTCCTAATGTTGGTTTATCCATTGGGGTCCTGCTAGCTTTTTGCAGGGACTGTTCTGAAACTATGAGCCTTCCAATGTCTACCTTCTGAGTGGCCGGGACTTGCAGAGTTCTTAAATGGGGAAAAGATACTTGCTACCAATTTTCACTCTTCCCTGTTATGCTTATGCTTATGCTTATGCATTGGTGTATCCTAGCTACTCAGGAGGCTGAGATCTGAGAATTGAGGTTCAAAGTCAGCCTGGGCAGAAAAGTCTCTGAGACTCTTATCTCTAATTAACTATCAGAAAGCTGGAAGTGGTTTTGTGACTCAAAGTAGTAGAACACTAGTCTTGAGCAAAAGAACTCAGAGACAGTGCCCAGACCCATGACCGACAAAAAACAAAGAACAAACAAACAAACAAAAAGGTTATGCATTATTGACCTCTCCTCTAAAGAAAGTTTTGCCTTTACCATCTGTGGCCAGGAGAGGTCAGGAAAGTGTTTTTTTTTTTTCAATACTACTGAATGTGAAACAGTTGCTTACTAGAGCATTATTGTTATATAATATAAACATTCTCATATAGTTATGATTGAAGGGGAAGTTTACACTTTCATTTTTCTATATTACATTCAGTATGTTTGGATAGGTAGCATATTATAAGCAATATACATCACTTCATGGATACATTTTTTTTTCTCTTTGAGACAAAATCTCACTATGTAACTCAGGTTGGCCTTGAACTCCCAATCTTCCTACCTCTGCCTCTCCAGTGTTGGGATTACAGGCAGATACTTCTATGCCTGGAAAAATGCAATGCTTAAGACTTTTCCAATACAAAAGACTTTGGAGACAATTTTTGGTCACCGTACTCATTATAGATTAGAAACTGATTTTTTTTAGCGTGAGACTTACCCAGTCACTTGGCTTGTTTACACAAACACACACACACACACACACACACACATACACACACATGTTCAACATTTTTTCTTTGGTTGGTCGTGGGACTTGAACTCTGGGCCTGGGCGCTGTCCCTCAGCTCTTCAGCTCAGGGCTAGCGCTCTACCACTTGAGCCACAGCACCACTTCCGGTTTTCTGAGTGGTTTTTTGGAGACAAGAGTCTCATGGTCTTGCCTGCCTGGTTGGCTTTGAACTGCGATCCTCAGATCTCAGCCTCCTGAGTAGCTAGAATTACAGGCTTGAGCCACCGGTGCCCAGCTGTTCAACATCTTTTGATTCTGAGTTCAGATTTTTTCTCACATTTAGCTACAGAAAAGAAATGTATGGTAGGTACTGCGTCTTGACCTCAGGGCCTCCTTCTCTTGCATGGCTTTTTTTTTTTTCGCTCAAGGCTGGCACTTTACCAGTTGAGCCACACCTCCAGTGATGGCTTTTTGGTGGCTAATTGGAGATAAGAGTCTCACAGACTTTCCTGTGCAGACTGGCCTCAAACCATGATCCTCAGATCTCAGCCTCCTGAGTAGCTAGGATTACAGGTGCGAGCCACAGATGACTGGCTTGAGGTATCTTTTTTATCAGCATATGTTAGTCGCACAGGGAAGTGCTCAGAATGATATTTCTATGCATGCATTTCCACACTTGTGGGATCGCAATGCTTGGTTGCAGAATGTTTTTTTTTTCAACGATTTTGTCTTTCTGAACAGCAATAATATATATATATATATATATATATATATATATATTTTTTTTTTTGGGTCTGGTCGTGGGGCCTGAACTCTGGGCCTGGGTGCTGTCCCTCCGCTCTTCAGCTCAAGGCTAGCACTCTACCACTTGAGCCACAGCGCCACCTCCGGCTTTTTTCTTTCTGCTTATGTGGTGCTGAGGAATCGAACCCAGGACCTCAGGCATGCAAGGCAAGCACTCTACCACTGAGCCACCTTCCCAGCCCCCAGCAATAATATATTTCATGTACACTTTTATGTGCTGGGCTGATTGGTGGGGATACATTGGTAAGCAAAAATGGTCCTGGCATAAGGGACTGGCCTTGAGAAAGGTATAAATCAAAACTGTAAAATAACAAGAAAAACCTAAAGGGGGTAAAGTTAGATTTCTCCCTGACATATACTTTTCTCAATTTTTGTTGAGCATTTTCAGTACCTTTGTGCCCCCATTTAAACAAGTCAGGTGTTTTAATCCTTCCTCTTGTTGATGGCTTCCTCTTACTATTGCTCAATGACCTGGAGGTAGGAATTGATCAGAGACAGGAGACACCCAGGTCATCGTCACAAAGATAATTGAAATGAAAACTGAGTAGAAAATTAGGGTTATAGGAAATTTTGAAGTGAATCTAGTAGGACAGATTACAGGCGTGTGTGTGTGTGTGTGTGTGTGTGTGTGTGTATGTGTGCGTGCGTGCGTGCGTGCATGCGGGCACACACGCATAGCTTCCACGTGAGGATATTTGCCTTTTTAGCTTCCTAGTTCATGTCTGTTTTTAAGACAGTCTCAGTTTAGAGCTCTGGTTGGCTTTGAACTCACAATATTACCCAGACCTTGAATTTGAGATCCCCTGGCCACCTCCTAAGTGTAAAAATATATTTTAAACTCAATTTCATCCAGAACAAATACTAGAAATGGAAGAGGAGAGAAAAACAAATATCAGAAATGAAAGAGCTTTGAACTACCCTAGATTTAACATCTGGGGTAATTTCAGTCATTTCATGAATATAAGTCTGCATATATGTTCATATCAGGAGATTTGAAAAGGAGGACTTGATAGAAGAAATGGTAGATTTAAATACTTATCATTTTATTTTATAAATTAGGGAAGATGAGAATGATCTCCAACAAGAACTCTGGAACTCTCCTTTTCCCTCATCCTAGGTTTACATGATAATGATGGTGGTCATTGAACTGAGAAGCTGTAAATTTTATTTCATGAGTAACAGATGTCAAGACTCAGGGAGCTCCTTCATATCATTTATTCTACATTGTGGCTTTCTCCAGGAGTTAAGTAGCACTGTGCATAGCCTCTTTTTGTGTGTGTGGGGATGGGAGGTCATGTATTTGAAATCAGGTGAAAATTCTCCAGTGCACTGGGAAATGCTCAGGAGAAACTGAACCCACCTCATCAGTACTCAGTGAAATTTGCCAAGATGTGCTCCAGGTCAAAGGGTATGTAATAGGCAACCCCTGGAAAGAAGCAGAGAATACGATGAAAAGAACACGGTACCTGGAACCCCAATGCCCTAAAGGATCAGCTCATCAAATTTGTTAGGAGTTAATCCATCCTAGGGAGAGATGAACAGGTTAATTAATCTGGCAGAAACATGGGGTGGAGAGTTTTTTTTTTTTTTTTTGGTCGGTCATGGGGCTTGAACTCTGGGCTTAAGCGCTGTCCCTCAGCTCTTCAGCTCAAGGTGAGCGCTCTACCACTTGAGCTACAGGGCCATTTCTGGTTTTCTGGTGGTTTATTGGAGATAGGAGTCTCACGGTCTCTCCTGCCCGGGCTGGCTTTGAACCGCGATCCTCAGATCTCAGCCTCCTGAGTAGCTAGGATTACAGGCGTGAGCCACCAGCGCCCGGCTGGAGAGTTTTTTTTTAGGGAACTCTTTTGTCCATGCCATTTTGTCACGTGTGTGTGTGTGTGTGTGTGTGCCCTTTATGGTAGTCCAGCTTCTAACCAAACAGATCAATTCATAAGACTTCAGTAATGAAAGCACTCTTTTTTTTTTTTTTTAAAGGGTGAACCAATGCAACAGCAATGCTCACAAGACACTATGTTAGAAATGAACTTTACAACTTGCTGGGGCAGTAGGACAGCTGGCAGAGAAGGGAAAGTGGTAGACACATTAGAGAGGGGGTAACAATGTTCATCAAGAACTATACTCATTGCCTTACTGATGTAAATGTAACCCCTCTGTGCAACACCTTTACAAAAAATTAAAATAAAAATAGAAGCTTCTTTGTAGATTCAAATCGGATTTTCAAACAAAACTATTGACATAAGAGAAAATAGAACTGTGCTACTATAGGAGAAATTGGGGAATAATATGAATATGAACTCTTTTTAACTGCTCAGATTTTTTTTGTTTTTGGGTCCGGTCGTGGGGCCTGGGCGCTGTCCCTCAGCTCTTCAGCTCAAGGCTAGCGCTCTACCACTTGAGCCACAGCGCCACTTCCGGCTTTTTTCTTTTTGCTTATGTGGTGCTGAGGAATTGAACCCAGGGCCTCAGGCATGCAAGGCAAGCGCTCTACCACTGAGCCACCTTCCCAGCCCCCAGAATTTTTTTTTAAATTAAAAATTGTTTTTGTGTAGTTGATACACAGAGGGGTTACAGTTACGTGAATCAGGTACAATCGGTACAAGTCTTTTGGAATCATTTTCCCCCATTCATTGCTCTCTCCCAATCTTTTCCCTCTTGTCCCTACCCATAACACATTCAGTTCATTTTCTACATAGTTTCTGGTGAGTATTACTGTTGCATTTGTTCATCCTTGTTCCACTTTTTATGTGCCCTTCCTTACCCTCCCAAATACAAACAAATTAACAAACAAAACAAAAGGAAAAGAGAATGAAAGCAGCAACAATGGCAACTGAAGAATGTCTCTTTTATCTGGAATTCATTTCATAGAATATTATTTTATACAATCATCTGCACATAGATATTGTCTTTGCCCACTACTCCTATGCTTAGCCTCCTTTGACCTCTGAATATTAATGACTAGGGTCTTATATATATTTTTTAATTGTGAACATAGGGATTACAATTACATGGGCAAGATAATGAGTACATTACTTATCAAGCATTGTTGCCTCCTCCTTTGTTTGCCCTTCCCATCCCTTCCCATTTCCTCCCTCTTCCCTTCCCCTCACACCCCCGCCTGGGTCTTATATAATTTATCATGCTCCAGTTTTCTTTATTTGTTTTGGTCATTCAGTGTGTTTGCTTGTAGATTTATAGGCACCATCAAGTTACCACAAATGAGGGAAACCCTGCAGCCTATGTTTCTTTGTCTCTGGCTTACTTTGCTTACTATATAGCATTTTCCAAGTCTTTCCATTTCTTTATAGATAGTACCATTCTTTCTGATGGATGAGTAGAATTCCATTATATATATATATATATATATATATTATATATCATATTTATAAATTTGCAACCTGAGAGAAATAGGGTTCGCACATTATTTCTATTTTTCTTTGTATATGAAATAATTTTTTGTACTTTGTAAAGTATAGAGCTCATTGTACTTTCAGCTGTTTGAGACTGTACATGGTGCTTCTTTTGAAACTGGATTCATTTAACTTCATGAAGGCTTTACATTCACTAATACATTTGAAAAGATATTCCAGCCTCTTTCTCATTGCATAGAAAATTTTGTTAGTAATATTTTCTCTGAAGAAATATTTTCAAAGTTAGAAGGAATGACAGGAATGGTAGATAGGTGTTATTTTTTGAAAAAAGCCAAACTGAGAAAATTCAAGGGAGTCTAAGAAATGAAAGCAATGCGTTGAGGATCTTGTTTGTCAGGACAGGAAAGATAAGTGATGAGAATCTTCAGTATCTTTCAAGCAGCTCAGACAACAAAAGGCATGACAATTTCAAGTTCAAATCTTTGCATCTCAGAGACCTTTCCCTTTACCATTCTTCCTTCTTAGAAAAGGAAGGTAATTAGGAGACATGAATATAAACCTAATTTAAATTCCCAAGAATGTTTTTTTCTTTTTTGTTGTTCAGCCACAGCACCACTTCCAGTTTTCTGATAGTTAATTGGAGATAACGGTCTCACAGGGAAGTGATGCTGTGGCTGAATTGGTAAGCACTAGCCTTGAGCTGAGCTCAGTGACACTGCCCAGAGCCAGAGTTCAAGCCCCACAACCAACCAAAAACAAATCCTTTACAAGTCCTTTGGGCTGGGAATGTGGCTCAGGGTTGAATGTCTTTCAGACTCTGGAAAAATGCCCACCCCTCTTCTTCTCTTACCTTCATTCAAAGGTGTTTCGTTGCTAAGGAACTGCCAATATGTCCTGTGATTAACGTTTTCAGCAATATTATTTATAGAGGACACAATGGGGCCCCAAGATGTCATTGTGGTTTCAAACCTGAGAATAAAGTCATAATTGGTTAGTACCTCAGTTTAGGTCACACAACAAGGAGGTATGATGAATGGGGACATTCTAAATGCCTTAAAGATCAGGAAAAGTGTTATCACCTAAAGAGAAAATGCAAAGGAGAACTATATATGGAATTTTATCACCTGGAGTTAAATTATATTAAAAATGAATGTGTGTGAGAGAGGAAAGAAGGGAGAGAGAGAGGGAAGGAAAGAGAGGGAGAGAGAAAGAGACAGGGAAAGAGAGAGGGAGGGAGAGAGAGAGGGAGCGAGAGAGAGGGAGGGAGGGAGAGAGAGAGAGAGAGAGAGAGAGAATGTCCTGGGGCCTGAACTCAGGGCCTATGCCCTCTCCCTGAGCTCTTTTTGCTCAATGCTAGTGCTCTTCCACTTGAGCCACAACTCTACTTCCAGCTTTTTTTTAAAAAAGAGAGATTTTAAAAATAATTACAAAGTGTGTATTCTCACCTGAGTGAAAATATAGGCTTTTCTATGTATATTTAAAAATCCATACATTTCAGAGGTGTCTGTTAATTTTGGTAGCAAGAAAATTTTGTGCGTATGTGCCCTGGAGCCCATGAAAATCTATCTGGAAATGTTTATTTCTGCTTGGTTTGGTGAAGACCTTAAAATGGTGAGTTACCTCCACCTATGTATGAGAAAGTATTTCTATCAATCATAGTAGGCCTATCTCCTTAAGTTCATGGGGTCTAAGTGTTCTGTCTGTTAAAATGTGACTCATTAGCAGGGTCTGATGGTTTTCTTGGTGCCTGGCCCATCCTGTATGGCTTCGTCACATGGGTGTTCAGATGACACTCTCTTGATTGCTTTGACTATTTTTCCAAGGATGTTCTCCAAAAGCTTTATAGTGTATCTCTTTTGAACAACCATAATTAAGTAAGTTCAAAGAATTAAATCTCTTCCCTTCCTTCCCCTCCCCACCCCCAGCCCCAGAAAGAAATCCTTTGCATTGACTTGCTTTTGGTGGTTTGATGCTGATTTCCGTTGATCTCTACCTCTGGTCATCCTCCATCAGTTCCTCATTAAGTCTCAGCTTTATCACTGCCAGCACAGCCTCCATTTTCTCCCTGCTTCCTTTGATCACAATCCTCGTAACAGTCTGTGTCATGAATTTCTGTGTTCAAGCACTTGTAGTGCTTCTCTGCTATGGGGAGGTTTGTCTCAGCATGGGATGTCAACTTCCAGACATCACTTGATTCCTTCAGGTCTCTACTCTGTCCTCTAGTAAGGCTAGTAAACTCGGTGGCTGCAAATTCCCTGTTTGCTCTTGCTGGCTTGTCATAGCAATTTCTTCTTCCTAGAATGACCCCATTCACATATCTTCCTAAATAGTACCTATTTTTTGGAGCCCAGAGACACAGATCTTTCTTTTGCTGTTTGCATCTACAACGAACTATCACTCCCTTGAAATGCTCCTATTAAAACTCCATCATGTATTGACTTGTGTGGTTTTACACAGCTGCATTTTCTGTCCACTAGGTTGTAGGTCCCTCAAGGGGCTATTGGATAAAAATATGTTAAGATATCAGAAGGAAGAAAAGTAAGCAAATGAAGAAGGCAGAAAGAAGAAAGAAGAAGGAAGAGGAAGAAGGAAGAAGGAAGAAGAAGAAGAGGAAGAGGAGGAGGAGGAGGAGGAGGGAGGAAGTTGTTCAAGAAAAAGAATAGCTTCTTTGGAGGGAGAGAGACAGACACAGGGAAGGTAGAAAGAGAGAAAGAATTTGTGTTAAGGGAGAATGGCACACATCACCTGCAGCACTTACTTGAAAATGGGGTTCTTACGTTGTGCTTCTTCCAGGACAACAAGTAGTGTGGATCCACCCTTCACACTGACCTCCGTGGTCACATTGAAGAGCAGCTCTACGCCCCTCAGCTGGTTGTTGATAGTGTAGGTGACCGTGATGTTAGATGCTGCGGTGGGGACCGGGTTAGGATGGTTGGGGAGAGTTGGTTGAACCTCATTATCTGTGAAGAGGAAAAAAAAAAGTGGCCTCATTTGTCTATATGTTCAAAGTCACTGCTATCAGCGACTTATCCTAGAAAACATTACAGTGACTAGTGACTTTCAGACCATTGTAACCAAGTGCTTTGACAGTTAGACCACAACCCTGGTGAAGACTCTCAAACGTAGGGACTCCCAGGCAAGTAGTAGCTTGGGGAGTTAGGCGAGTGGGTGTAGTGCTTGATATCATCAGGATCAGTTTGCTTGGCGTTGATTTCTGTGGATTCTACATTGAACTATACAATGGGATTATAATCCCTTACTATTTTGTGGGTTAGTGCAATGTAAGAGAAATAAAACATTATGTTAGTATTTGATTAGAAAGAAGAGTTGGACCCATCCAATGCAAAGACTAGTTTTGAAGGAGCATGTACATTTCTGCGATGTCTGAAGTTTAAATAATTCCAAAGTATATTTATGGTTGCGTGGCAGATATTAAAAAGTAGCAGGCTAGATTTCTGCCCCACCCATTTAGTGTTCTATGAGAACCAGTCTTTCATAATCAAGTCCTTGAGGCTTGGCAGAAATGTTAACAGTTTCCTTAGCTTTCTCCCATAAAATTAATAATTGGCCATCGCTTTTTAAATTTGATTTTAGTATTTTTTTCCTTATCTTTCATTAGTTGTACAAAGGAGCTGCCATTCAACAAAGTCATTGTTTCTTTTGGCTTTTGTAATGTGTATCATTTAAATTTTGACTCGCTATTTGCTTCAACATTTGAAGTATTGTTTGTATGTGTCTCTATCCATATCTCCTGACTCTAGATAGAGGGCAGCATGATGTTTGGTGGTATGTTTGTCAAATGAATGAATGAAACTATGTTGTTGTTGAGAACACCAGCCTTCCCCTTTGCCTAATGTCTCATAAATGTTTTGCCCACAGTAGGTTTTCAACAAGTGTATAATGAAGAAGACAAGGGGATGGAGGGTTTGGCTCTGTGTACTAGCCACATTTGAGAGAAACGGACCCCACAAGCCTATATGCCATTGATCATTGATATACATATTCATGGTACCTTTATGACAGAAGAAAAGGCAGTTATTAAAAAACACATGTGCTGGGCGCCAGTGGCTCACGCCTGTAATCCTAGCTACTCAGGAGGCTGACATCTGAGGATCATGGTTCAAAGCCAGCCTGGGCAGGAAAGTCCGTGAGGCTCTTATCTCCAATAAACCACTAGGAAACTGGAAGTGGCGCTGTGGCTCAAGTGGTAGAGCGCTCGCCTTGAGCTGAAGAGCTGAGGGACAGCGCCCAGGCCCTGGGTTCAAGCCCCACGACCAACAACAAAAAATAAATAAATTAATAAAAATTAAAAAAAAGCACATGCTTACCAGGGACACAAATCACTTGGGGCACATCTAGGTATGTCTTCCCTTTCAAGGAAGGCAGGATCTGGGCAATGGACATTGGGTTGTCAAATTTCCCTTGCTTAATCTCTTCCAGTACTGTATCCATTGTCTTCCTACAGTCCCATTTCTTGGTAGGTTGCTCAGGTGTCACGGAGAGGGCCTGGGATAGATGGGGAGAGAGATTGGTGATAGCCGAGGATTGGCCCTTTGTGAGGGCTAGACTAATCTGTGTGAGCATTCAGAATCCCAAACTGATCGCCACAAAGTTTGGAATGATGTGTCTTTTCCTTTTTATGTGTCCACCTCTTAGCACTCTCTCTGTCACATAGAGTTTGTCATAGAGCAGGTGGCTGTTCACTGAGGAAGATCAGGGAACGCTATTCTGGCTGCTGCACAGATGAAAACAAGCTGGCCCCGTACACATGCACTAAATGGCCTCTGATAGGTGTCCCCTTGGGCATCCCTTGGTAGATTTCTCCCACAGGTTGCCAAACAAATCAGAGGCTCCCAAATCTTGGCCATGGGGGTGGAGTCCTGGTCTGGGATGGGCTGGTCTCAGTGAAGCACTGAGGACATTTGATTGGTGGAGATAGTTACCCATCAGTCCATCCAACAAGTGAAGACATTGGGAGAGAAGGATTTCTTTTCCTGCTGAAGTTTCCATCTTCCTCCACCACTTTGAAAAAGCTATGTTTGCAGGGGGAAAAATGAGGGGAAAGGGCTAAATAGTAAAAAGGGGTCAGTCCCTGGGATCATGACTTGATTTCTTTATTTTGGTCATTCTTAAGACCACCTGATCTAGCTGTAGATTTCCTAAGTGTATGTGAAATAGTAAATTCCCCTCATCTTCTTTCTTTCTTTTTCGTTCTTTCTATCATATGAAAATGACTTTGGCTTCCATTCCTTGCAAAACACAGCTGGATTAATACATCCAGAAAGTGACCTAATATTGAGGAGCTTTATATATGATGGCTAAACTAGAGAAGGTAATTCCTGCCTACCTTTGGAGCAGTCACCACACCTGTGATTTCTTTGTTTTTGTCTTTTTACTTGTTTGCAATCTTGTTATTGTGGGAAAATAAAATTCAGAGAAAAATCTTTATTTATCTAAGATAGTGGCAGATCTGGGATTCAAAACCAAGTTGTTATAGATCCAGAGTTCTTTGATCCAAGTGCCAATTTTGAAATTAGACAAAGATGATAGATTAACACCTGGTGGATTCAGATTTTGGAGTGCCTGAATAAATCCTGGATATGGTAATAAGGAGAGTTAGGAGAGGTTATCTACCTTATCTGACCAGAAACCCACAAGGTCTCTGATATCCCGCTATACATGAACTCCTACCCTTTGACAGGGAGAGCGTTAATTCTTAGGAATAACTTTCTTAGGTATAACTTTCCTAGCAGGTGCGGAAAATCCTCCATAGTAGCCACAAGCCAAATTAGGTAAACAACTCTGTAACTGGCATGAAACTGTACCAAGGTTTAGTGAGTCACCATTCACCACTCCCTTCTTCTTCCCCCCAACCCCCCTGGCACCCAGTTTGTTAGGTTCTTCACAGAGCTTTCTAGACCCAAGCCCTGGGAAGCAATGCTTTTTGTATGATCAGCTAGGATTACAGACATGAACCACTGATGCCTGGCTTATGCTCTAAATTTTAATGTGGATGACACCAATGACAATTTACTTTTTTCTCTCAGGAAGCAATTTTCTTCTTATAGTCTGTCTGTCTATCTACCTATCTGTCTGTCTGTCTATCTCTGTATATACTTATGTTTATTAGCTTAGGGATGGCATCCAAACACTGGAACTCTCTCTTTCCTAGGCTTTCTTAATTGGGAAGCTTATGGTGCAATATTTTTCTTAATCCTACAAGATTTATTGAGATAGACTTTTCCATATGGAGGCAGGGATGGGGAATCTTTTTTCTACCAATTATTTATAACATAATTTATGGGCCAGACAAAATTAATACTATAAGGAAGACAGGCCACGGGCCACCAGAAATGTATGAGAACCACATGTGTTTTGTCATGCACCAAATGATACCCTGGGCTTTCTGTAGCCTGGCAGGGTTGGAATAACTTTTTGTTTGGCTTAGAGGATTATGGTTTCTAAGTTTATAGTTATAGCTGATTCTCTTTCCCCACATAGATACACCTACCTTTCATGGAGGATGCCACACCATTCACCTGGGCAGGGGAGGATACTGGATTTCGAGCTGCCAAGCAGCATGTTATTGAATCTGAGCCTGGAAGCACAGGGCTGGCCTTGGCTAACGTGTGGACCTGGCTCTGCTATAGACTAAGAGTTTTTGTGAGGTTGAGTCAACAGTAGATTGTTCTCATTAATCATTTTAAATATAGACTGATTGTGTTTTGGATCAAGATAGAGGGCTGAGAAGAATAAACCTGGGCTGGCAAGATTGAAGCAGAAAATTCAATATTTCCTGAGCACCTGTGTTAACATTAGTTTTTATACATCAAGTTTTCAATAGTAACTTGATCATTATTAATCAACAGACCTATATGCTTCCTGGATTTATTATTTTTTTCTATTTTTCTTCCAAGGAAGGGAAATGAATTGAAATAGATTAGTTTTCATACTTTATCTATGAGCCAAGAAAGAATTATCTCGACTTGCAGTTAATTAGTAGAGGAACTAAGGCAAAGCACCCCAGGCATCGATCTCAAGTCACATTAGTTGCATGTTTCAGGACATAGTAGCAGATGCCTGGGCTCAATCAAGGGTACCCAGGATGTGTTTACCTGAATGGCAAGGCCAGTACTGTAGATGTCTCCAATGATGCCATTATCTTTGATCTTCCTGCTGATATTCTCCACAACAGTCTTTAGCACCTGGCTAAAGAGTTGTCTGTAACTTGCATCAGAGCCTATGGGGATCTTGTTGTACATGCAGGTCAAGGCCAAGGTCGCCACTGCTTCTGTGTCTGAGAATCACAAAGAAATAGAACCACCACCACAACAGTCAACGCAGTGAAATGTATCAAGTGCTAATGATGTTCTTGTGACACAATTTCATTCAGTTCTTAGGACCCTCCCTGTGAATAGGACCTTCATTTAACAGGTAAGAGAATGAAGGTCCAGAAGCAATAAAGTAACTGCGCCCCAAGGACACACAACCCAGTAAGTAGCTGGGCCAGATCTTAAAGGTAGATTTATTACATGCTTGCAGAGTGAAAGAAGCGTTCCTAAACATCCCAGGATGTTGGGATTAGGGGTCAGAGAGTACTACTGTTCAGTGGGAGATATTGAGAAAAGTAGAGGATGGAAATTTTAGTAGCAATGAAAGAGAGGGTACAGGGTAGGGCTAGAAAAGATAGCAGCATTTACTTTGAGAACAACTTCAGCCTTCAGTAACATGAATATTGTTCCTACTGGAGATACTACTGGCAGTCCTTTCTAGTATTGTCCTCATATTAACTGTTATCTAGTATCAACTATTGTCTACTATTGCCTAGGATTAGCATGTGTCTTCTTTTCTTTAATTTGTTCCTTAATTAACATGTCCAACAAACATTTGTTCAGTGCCCCCCCCCATCTGCATGTGCTACATCAGCTCTTCCTCCACTGGAAGTCTCCCTTCTTTCCCCGGAAGTCTTCCTCCCTTCCTCCCCTTGCAGCTTTACCTCTTTGCCCTCTGACCTTCTGATGTGCCCAGCTCAGGACAGTGTCTGAGGGTTGTCATCTACTTACCCACATTCAAGGAAGAGGAACTGGCCAACAGGATCTTGGCAAAGCGCAAGGCTGTTGGTAAGGTTGTCTCTGGGTTTTTCTGGCACAGTGCCAAGATGGCCAGACTGGGTCCATAGAAGGCTGAGTCAGAGTAGGGTTCTCAGAAAGGGATTAAGAACCTCCATTAGGCTCACATTCATCATTTGTGAAGAAGCCAAAACAATTTAATTACTAAAAAACCTGTCCCCAAAGAAAGATATCAGCAAAGGGTAACTTGAGTATTTCTCAGAACAGGGCTGTCATTCAGCCACTTGAGTAAAAGAGAGACAATGTCTCCAGATGGATAGTAGCTGGGATGCTTTGTGCATTTGGATGCGTTGGTTTTTCTAGTTTATTTTGGCCAAGAATTTGGCCATGTTGGTAGGATCGTCAGAGCAGAGCTGACAGTGTATATTTTCCTCACCTCCATCTAGGTTTAGAAGACAGGACTCTGGGCCTCACCCTTGCCCCCTCACCATGAAGTCTTACTTGGAGGTGACCAGTTCTCCATTTGTTTCTGTAGAACGGATATTTTACTCCCAGGGTCCCGGCAGGAGGAGGTGAGAGCCATAATGTTGAGGGCGAGCTGCCCAGTGGTTAGGTCTGCAGAGAGGAGAACCAACCGCACTGTGACACAAAGACAGTCTGTTTCTAATCCAGATCATTCTCTTTAGTATATTTACATAGTCCTTGCATTTGTCCTTTCCAAAGAGAGATGGAAAATATGTAAGAGAATATTGAGTCGAATGTCTTCTGTGTGACTTGATGAGTCCCTGATGAAACCCAAGAAAAGAATCCCTGATGGCTGATTAGATGTGTAACAAAAACACCCATGCAAAAATAAATTGTGATCACTTGAAGTTGCAAAGTAACCTAAACTAATTCTTAGGGCAACTCCTGAGAAGCAGGCAGAATACTTTCTTGTTACTGTTATTGTTATTTTTGTTATGATTATGATCAGAGGGTGAGAAGAACTTGGGCTGCATCTAATGACGTGTTCAAGGCCACAGAGTTAGTAAGTGGCAGATCTGGAATGGGAATCCCCTCCTTATTTTAGGTCTAGGTTGGCATTTGTTCTACTTCCCTGGCCTCCTCCATGGATGCTCTGACTTCCTTCACACATAGGTATGCAGGGCAAGGTGATGAGGTACAATCTGAGGCAGCATGGGAGTTGGAGAGATGCCCCAGATTGGAGCCAAGGGATAGGGATGGCCAGTGTGTGGAAGCTGCAGGGAGCAGGGTGGGGGGCTCCGACGTCTCACCTGCAGCATCACTGGCCATGAGTTCGTAAGTCAGCTGCTTCTGGGCCTCCAGGTCATGTGGTCCAACCAGGTTCATGGCAATCAGCACACTGGGGTTTGGAAAGGATGACAGAGTCACCGACTTCTCCATGTGTGCTTGCAGGCTGTTAATCCAGGGCTGTTGGTCTGAGGAGATGGCTGAGAAGAAAAGGACACCTACTAATCCCCCAACCCAAATTCCCTCTCCTTCAAAACATGATTCTCCTGTCTTTTATGCCTAGGAACAGGAGACTTTATTAACTTCGGAAATCAAAAGATTGAAGGGAAATGCACAAAATACGGAGATTTTTTTCTTTTGAGGCCAGTTAGCCTTTCCACGCTTTCAGATCACCCCTAGCTTTAAGAAAGTTATTTTTTTAACTTACTCTCTTACTAACTCATAATCATGTCACATGAATTCTATAGTTTATTGGAAATCACTGTGGGCTTTTGTTCGTTTTTGCATTGGCTTTTAACTCCCAATTCTTTCATTAAGAATATTAAAGATATAGGACATGTCCTAAGCAAGTACCCAAACCTCCCCCTGATTGTGTTACCTAGTGTCAGAAGTCACCAAACACCTGTTTTTTTTTCCAGCTATCACTTCTGCAATCATAATTCAGTCTTTCTTAGTTAAAAAAAATCCATGGATTCTACTGCCAGAGAACTTGTACTTGAAGTCAGGAAAGGTGAACACATATGCATCCTGACCGACGGGCTGGAACTCTTATGGCTATTTCAAGCTCATTTGTATCAGCAGATACCCCCACAGGGTGGGGTTAGGGTAGTGAGTTCTCTCTTTGCCTCTCTCCAGGAGAACTGCACCCCTGAACTAAGAACAAACACCATACTCACAGCATGAGCTCTGGCTTCTGGTCCCAGCCATCATCCAGAGAATGTTCAGGAGACAGAGGGCAAGCCGGGCCATTTTGCACTCTTCTGTCTAGTCCACATCTCCTGGTCCAAAGATAGCAGTGTTTACAGGTCTGCCTTTTCTTATATGTGCTTATCTTTGTCAAACAGTTTGGTTCTCTCTCAGCCAATCCTCACTACCTATGCTGACCTTACCTACTCTGATATATTAATTTCCTTTTGCTTATCTAAGTTTACCTACTGTGCAGTCCTCTATGGTGTCTGATGGATGACAACTGCTAGGCAGGACAATCATAGGAGAAACTTGGGGCTGAGTATCCTGCGAACATAATGACAAGGAAGTGCCTCTTACTAAGTAAGGGCTGGGAATGTAGCTCAGTGATAGAGTGCTTGTCTATCATGAGCTAAGGCTGTAGGTTTGATTCCCAGTAATGGGGGGAAAAACTAAGACTTCCTTTCATCAAATTTCTGGGTTATTATATTGGGGAATGTAAAGTAATTCCTCCAGGACATTGGGACATTTGGAATGTGTTGGTATCAACAAGATTTCTTCTAGTTTTTCTCGGTTTATCCATATGACATAGCCTCTTGGATGTTTAACTGCAACTACTTCATTTCCATTTGGTTGATTGTCAGGTATTTATTAGCTCCATATGGTAGTCCAAGGCCTTGCTTTATCCTCTCAGGTGGATATCTCTGCCTTCAGGTAAAGTCTGACTTCATGCAGTTAATTTAGTTTACTTTGATCTGGGTTCTGGCCCAGACTCTTTGAAGGATTTTTTTTATTTTGACACATTGTTTTGTTTGTTTTTCCTTATCCAGAGATTGGAAACAGCCTTCAACAACAAGGGCCTTTGGGTAAAATATTATCTTTGAAAACCAGTACATGTTGTAAAGCAAATTAATACCTCCTCATAGAAGAGAATTGTAACCACTGTCCTGAAATTATGAAGAAAAAAGGCTGATTCTTTTCAGCATATTAAATAGTTCCTGTTAGTGGAGGAAATTATCCAGGAACTCCCATTTTTTAGGATGAAATTCAAAGTCCTCTTAGTTACTTGCAGAACTCTAAAAGTCATGGCTTCTGTTTTCCTTTGTTACCGAATTTGCTGACAGCTTTTCCACCTGCGTACCCTGCTCCAGGCATATTCTCTTGCATCGGGAAAACTTCAGCCACCTTTGCAGTTGATTTCTCCTTTACCCAGGATCTCCTTCAAGACTCTGCCCCAAGGGAATCTTTTATTTTTTTATTTCCTATTGAGAGGTCTTATTTTTATTAGTGTATATTACTTGTACAAGGGAGTCTCATCTTTTCCACACATGCCTCTAATTTACTTTGATCATGTTCAGCCCATCCTCTTCCCCTCCCCACTTCCTCCTTCTGTTCTATCACCCCTGCCCAGCAAGCGAATGATGTGATTTTGTTATTCTTTATGGTTGAATATATTCCTCTGTGTGTGTGTGTGTGATTTTCTTTATTCATTTGGTTTATGCTAGGCCAATTCCACTGTGTGGGGCTGTTTTGAATAGCACTCCGATACACATTGGTATGCAGGTGCCTCTATTGTACCCTGACCTGCATTTCTCTAGATACATGTCCAGCGTGGTCCAGCAGGACCTAGGGTAATCCTACATTCGGTTTTTCCCATGGAGCCGCCATACTCATTTCTATAGTGGTTGTACTGATTTCTATTACTACCCGTGTGTATAAGAGTTCCTTCCTCCACGCCCAGCCTTTGAGTGCCCGCCTGTTAAATGTACACTTCCTTTAAGTTGTCAAGCCCGGCCCCATGGTTGCGGCAAGTCTGATGATGACACAGTTGTCGCAGTTAGCCACGGGAATCCTTGCCGCCCTGCATATCTCTCTCTCTTTTTCTTTTTGGTTTTCTTTTTATTTGTATGTTTTTTAAATTGTAAAAATGCTGTACCGAGGGGTTACAGTTACATGGTAATGAGTACATTTCCTATTGAGCATTGTTGCTTCCTCCTTTGTTTTCCGCCTACCATCCCTTCCCTTCCACCTCCACTATGTTTCTTTGGGGAAAGCCCAACATCTCTTAACTGAAGCTTTTTTTTTTTTTTGGTCCGGTCATGGGGCCTGAAGTCTGGGCCTGGGCGCTGTGCCTCAGCTCTTCAGCTCAAGGCTAGCGCTCTACCACTTGAGCCACAGCGCCACTTCTGGCTTTTTTCTTTTTGCTTATGTGGTGCTGAGGAATTGAACCCAGGGCCTCATGTATGCAAGGCAAGCGCTCTACCACTGAGCCACCTTCCCAGCCCAACTGATGCAACTTTGATAACTCTTAAGGTATGTGTTCACTGTAGACTTAGTTATTACTATTTATTTAGACTATGTAGCCCCGGCTGGCTTTGGATTGGTGACCCTTCTGCCTCCGTCTCTAAATACTGGAATTACAGGAGAGCACCACCCTGCCCAGATTCCCTGGGGTTATTTATTTGTTTGATTGGTTGACATCCTACTCCCCAGAATACCTTTCCACATATCTTCACTGGGACTCCCCACTGCCGTGGTGTCTCTGCCCAAAGGGAAGCCTTGAGAGAGGCCTTTCTAGCCTAGTCCCTGAGAGCGGTCTATCCCTACACGGCGGCCCCTCCTCCCGCCACGGCCCCGGGAGCCCTGCACTTGCTGACCCTCCTCACCCCAGTCACACCGTGTGCACTTGCTTAGTGTCTCCTTCCTCTCTAGAATGTGTGTTTCACAGAGGTGCAGCTGTGTGGATTATTTTCATTTCTCTATCCCCAGCACTTGTGAGCGAACTAACAAGCAAATACAAGATGTGAGCTCTAAAGCCCTGTTTTCTTTCTTAGGGAAGTTGGTGGTTGTTGCAACACAGGGATTGTATTGGGGTGGGCTCGATGGCCTCTACCGTGCCCTGTGCCCGCTCTTCATGTTCACTCACAGTCCCCTGGGGTCGTACGAGTTGCCACACTTGTGGGGAATGTAAAGCAGCAAGAATGATGGGTTGAAGTTATGGAGGACTGACTTCCATATTGCTTATATTCTCTCTCTCTCTCTCTGGTTCTTCTTGCTCTTGTTCTGGTAAAACAGGGTGTGAGGTTGTGTGCTGATGTGGTGAAGAGCTGAGAGGGGGTATCCAGCCAGCACCAAGGACAGAGAGGAACACAGCCCTGAGTGGACCCACTCATTAGACATGGGGTCCAATCTCTCTTCACTTCATTTCTCCCTGAGATTGTATCTCCTCTAATAACCTTTTAAAAAATGAGCTGGGCACCAGTGGTTCATGTCTGTAATCCTAGCTACTTGAGAGATCTGAGAAGCAGAATCAAAGTTCAAAGCCATACTGGACAGACAAATACAAGAGACTCGTATCTCCAACTAACTAGCAAAAGTCCAGAGCTGAGACATGGCTTAAGCTGGCTGTGACCAAGGCAGGGAAGCAAGGGAGAAGGAGAAGACTATTTCAAACCTCCACATTAGCATCCCCCCCCACACCAATGAACTCAGGACGTGCTTTGTTTTTGCAGTTGTTGATCTTTTTATTGAGCAGAGACACACACACACACACAGAGACAGACAGACAGAAACAGAGAGAGACACACACACAGAGAGACAAAGAGACAGAGAGACAGAGACAGAGGGGGGGAGGGAGGAAGGGAAGTTGAGTCTCCTACTGAATTGAGATAAATGAACAGGAAGGCACAAGACCATTTTCTGTGTGGGTCTCACTACAAAAGGTACATCCCAAGGAAGGTCTGAGTTTAGTATTTGCTCCAAAGGACCTCTAAATTGTCTCCGTTATGGACAGCATAGCTACCAACCCCTGCAAAGAAGAAGAAACAAAATTAGGTCAAATGACCAATCACAGAATCACCAGATAATAAATAGTATATATCTCCCAACCTCATTAAAGGCCTTTCCCCCTTAAAAGCTCACAGCCTCACACACGAACACCTGTGGATCCTTCTGCTCCATTTCCTCCTTACCTTGACTGAGTGGCTTGCCCCCACTCAGAAGTTGCCAGTAGGTTCTGTCGTTATTGTTGGCAGTTAGGCCCTGAACAGATGTGATATAGGGCCCCCATTCCTCCTGCTCCACTGTGAACCTGGGAGGGACAGGAAGTAGTTGCGGGAACTTAGGGTTTTCAAAGAAAATCCCTCATACACTGAAAAAAAAAACCTTAAAGCTGAGCATTCTGGCTCAAACCTGTAATCCTAACTACTTGGGAGGCTGACAGTGGGTGGGGAGGGTCACAATTTGAGGCCACCTGAGGTGGGGGGAGAGCACAAGGCTCCATCTCACTGAATGGCTGGGCACAGTGGTGACTGGCTATCATCCCTAGTGACGTACAAAGTACAAGAAGGAGGATTACAGTCCTGGGCCAGCCCAGGCATCAAGCGAGACCCTACCCATGGTGAATACAGATCTGGATGCATGCGTCCAGTGGTAGAGGGGCTGCCTAGCAAGTGCAAGGTGTGAGTTCGATCCCCAGCACCACCAAAACGAAATCAAAACCTAAGCACCACTTGGTAACATGACAAAGAAGGCAACCAGATGTCCTGGCTCTGTCTCCAGACAACTTGACTTTCACATTTGGGCTGGGACCCAGGGAGCTGCATGTTTTCTAAGCACTCTTGGGATTTTGATTCCATGCTCTTTTGCAGGCATGATGTCTGTGGTCTCTGCCTACCTGGCCTCCATGGTGGGTACTTGGCTGTTAGCGGCCTCAGCCTTCTACTTAATAAATACATGTTACGTTCATTAGATGAGAGATACTTAGTTAACGCTTCTTATTTTCTCTACAGCATCGTACACCCGATGGTGAAAAAATGTCAACTAGATTTGAGAAGCCAAGTAAATAATATTTTTCAGAAGCAAAGTCAGTAACTTAATTTTAATATTTAGCCTCTTTAGGCCAAGGAACATTTATTAAAATGTTCATGAATACCCTGAGAGGAACACAGAGAGACTTAGAGCTCTGGGAAATTCCCACTTTCTTTCTCTCTTTCCTTCTACCTCCCTCCATCCCATCCCCCTTCCTTCTTTCCTTCCTTCCTTCCTTCCTTCTTTCTTTCCTTCCTTCCTTCCTTCCTCTCTCTCTTTCTCTTTCTTTCTTTCTCTCTCTCTCTCCCTTCCTTCCTTCCTTCCTTCCTTCCTTTCTTTCTTTCTTTCTTTCTTTCTTTCTTTCTTTCTTTCTTTCTTGTTGGTCATGGGGCTTGAACTCTGGGCCTTGGTGCTGTCCTCAGTTCTTCAGCTCAATTGGAGCACTTTACCACCTAAGCCACAGTACTGCTTCCAGTTTTCTGGTGGTTAATTGCAGATAAGAGTCTCACAGACTTTCCTGCCAGGGCTGGCTTTGAACCATGATCCTCAGATCTTAGCCTCCTGAGTAGCTAAGATTACAGGTGTGAGCCACTGGCACCTGGAGAAATTCCCACATTAAATGTCACATTTTGTTTATGTTCATTTTTCTGCGATGATTATTCATGGCATTTGTCTGGAATTTTTTTTCAAAGGATAGCAGTCATTCTAAAATAGTCTCAGGACTTCTGTTCTAGATATAAAATGTCTGATTTAAAGTGTTCTATTTATTGAACTCTTGCCAAAGTCAAGGGAGAGGCCTGGAATTCATGCATCTGTTAATAGGGATTATGTGGTAGGAGACATCACCTCATCTTTTTAACATCCACGGTGGCATGTGATGGGGAGCAATGGTGCTGATCTAGAGGCATTTGACATGTCCTTTGATTCTGGTGGAGTTCTGTTCTTACCAGGGCATCAGATTTGCAGTAAACCCTTTAACATTAGGTTATATTCATGCATACCGAAACAAAGTCCCATTCTCCTTCTGAGCTTCCTTCATCACATCTAGAAAGACCGAACCACTTGGCACTGTGACATCTATGGAATAGGTTTTGTTGATCTTCACAGAGTAATGCACAGAGATCAATGAGGGCGAATAAGTGGGTGTCACAGTCGTACGCACTGGGATGGAGAGGGGAGAGTTACCTGGCAGAGACAGAAAAAGAGGGAGAAATTGAATAATAAAAAAGAGAGTACCAGAGTTGGCCTAGGTATCCATTTTCTAGCCCAGGACTACTTTCCTTTATCAGAGATGGATTTGGAAGCAGGTACAAGTATCATTCATCTAGTGACGGATCTCTCATAGCTATTACCAGAGGCTCACTGGCTTGTGAGTCTTGTGTTTGGCTTGACTTCCAGCCGTTTAAACCATTATTCACCTCAGTGCTATATCTCACATGAGGTCCTAATTTCTTTTTCTTGTTTTGCTTTGGCAGAGAATCCACTAATGGCTTGCCATTGCCCCCACCCCCACCCCCACCCCTTTCTTTTTCTTCTTAGCATTTACTGAGAACATACTAAGGACCAGACACTGTGCTAACACCTTTATGTGGATTATCTCATCTGATACTTTATAAAAAAATTAATGATAGGACATATTATTCTTTGTTTTTGTTAGAAAATGGAAACTTAAAGTTTAAACACTGTTGGTTGCTGGTGGCTCACGTTTTTAATCCTAGTTACTCAGGAGGCTAAGATCTGAGGATCATCGTTCAAAGCCAGATCGGGCAGAGAAGTCTCCAATTAACCACTAGAAAACTGGAAGTGAAGGTGTGGCTGAAGTAGTAGAATGCCAGCCTTGAGTGAAAAGGCTAATGGGCAGCTTTCAGGCCCTGAGTGTGTTAGAGTGTGTGTTCATGCATACACACACATACACACAGAGTGGATGTGTTTACCCAAAGTCCCTGATCTATAAGTAACAGAACAAGGAATAAACCACGGTTAGAGGAAATAGATCTTTTCTACCTCATTACACAATTATTTATTTGAACAAATGATTCCTGCTGCATTTTGTTAGAATCCTTTCTATTCCTTCTATACAGATGTCTTATTTTCCAGAGGTATCACTAAGCATGAATCAAATAATGGAAGCTCAGAAACATGATTCCCACAAATGGAAATCATGTTCAGATTTTTCAGTATCCAACAGTTAGAAGACATCCCTTTAGAGATACACATCCTTTGCTCAAACCTACCTTGACGACCGATGTTTGAACCAAGACTATTGCTCATTATCCTAAGAACAAGTCCTCAATAGGTAACAACCCTTGGCGATGTAATGAGAAATGAATTTTCTCTGGGAGCTGTTTGGCTTTCTTTAGAAGCTTGTCCAGTCACTGTCCCAAAGCATACCTACATCTCACAAGCTTTGGGAGTGATGCTGGTTTCCCCTTTAGTGCTTATACTAAACCATACGTACAAGGCGAGTCTTTGGTCACATCCAAGTAGGTCTTTCCTAGCAGGGGAGGTAAGATCTGGGCTGCAGCAGCTGGAATATTGAATGCTCCCTGGGAAATTTCACTGAGTATTGTATTGCGAGTTTCTTGGCAGTTCCATTCACTTTCACTGTAATACTCTGACGAGACAAAGAGAGCCTAGTGTGAGACAAAAAGAGGCAGAGAGTATGAGGGATGGCTCACAAAAGGGCAAAAGCTTCATCTAACTCACCATGTATTTATTGGTCATGGGCTATGCAGGAGTCATGCTAAATGATTAAGATACGTTTCTTGCGATCAAGAAGCTTATGAAGTAGTTTGAGTGGGGAGGTGAGGGATCTGCTGAATAACCAAGCTACAGTGGTTCTGAGGAGAACCGACTTTATTCTGCCACATTCATGTCTTCCCAACACGGGAAAATATAAGAAGTGTCATATAAGAAGTGCTCAATGACTCTGCTTCACACACACACACACACACACACACACACACACACACACACACACACACACACACACACACTAGTAAAAAGAGCCCTGGGATGAATGTCCAAAGAGAAAGATCTAAAATGAGGATAAGGAAAGGCTTTGTTGGAGAAAGTGGTAGTTGGGGCCACCTTGATGGTAGAGTGGAAGTTTGGCAGGTGAAATTTGGGCAGGGAGCTGTGCACTCAGAGAGGAAAAAGCATGAGCAAAAGCTTAAGGGAAGGGTGAAGACATGGTTTGTCCACTATGAGGATATATGCACTGTAAAGAAATCTCCAGAGGCTTCTTCCTTGTCTAGGAAGAACACTCAGGCTGTAGAAGGAAGTTGGGGCAGAAGAGAAGAGCTGTAGAAGAAAGTTCAGCCAGGCTGGTAGATGTTGCGTCTCAAGGGTGAGATGTATGATCCAAATTGGCTGACAATGGAGAATTGAATAGTTTGCTATTCAGGCAGTGGGATGAACACTTACTTGTGAGGTCATAAAGGTTATAAGAGGGTTAATACTAAGCAAGACAAAGTTGGAATAGTTTGCAGCTTGAATATATTGCTCTGTAGTTTCCCAGAGAAAGGTAATTTTCCTTTTTACTTTCTTTCTTTTGTTTGTATGTTTTCTTTATCTGAGACCAGGGTACAAATTCAATACTGGATGCTTTTACTCATTCACTACTGCCCTGCTAATGGAGCCACCTCTCCCT
>NW_012267333.1:2124496-2214711 GCF_000151885.1 Dipodomys ordii | reverse complement strand
CCTTCCTTCCTTCCTTCCTCCCTCCCTCCCTCCCTCCCTCCCTTCCTTCCTTCCTTTCTCTCTCTCTTCCTCCATCCCTTCCTCCCATCCTTCCTCCCTTCCTTCCTTTTCTTTCTTTCTTTCTTTCTTTTTTTTTTGTCAGTCATGGGGCATGAACTCTGGGTCTGGGCACTGTCCCTTAGCTCTTCAGCTCAAGGCTAGTGTTCTACCACTTGAGCCACAGTGCCACATCCGGGTTTCTGGTGGTTTTTTTTTTTTATTAGAAATAAGAGTCCCATGGCCTTTCCTGCCCGGGCTGGTTTTGAACCAGCCTCAGATCTCAGCCTCTGTAGTAACTAGGATTACAAGCATGAGCCACCAGCACCCAGCTCTACCCCTTCTTTTCATCTTTTCTTCCTTGGAGGTTTTCTTAGCTTGTTGACTACCTACATATTAAAGACTATCTTAAAAACTATGGTGTAGACAAGTTGGTCTAAATTCTGTGGCACAAGAATATCACCTGTAGGACTTTTCCATAAGATGCCATTTCTGTATTAAGGGGCTTCCGTAGACTTTATAGGTAGGTGTGGTCTAAAAGCTTCTTCTACAGATTTGAATGTACAGCTCTGATGGGAAACCACTGTTTTACATTACGTTCATTTTTAGCAAGGCAAACCAAGGACCTTCAACGTCTGCTTACATCACAGGTTTTGTCCTGTAAGCTTGCCCAAGGGTCCTGCGTTGGCCCTGCTGAATATGTCATGTGGACCTCATGACTTTCAGTCTTTGTTCTTGCTGTCCTTTCTCCTGTGAAAGTCCTGTCACCCTGAGTCAGCCTGGCAAATGTTTATTCATAGTAAGGACTCAGTGAATTCCCACCCCCCAAAAAATCCTCCCCCCATAGATCTTTATATCCATCCCTTCAAGTTGAGTGAATTATTGAGTACAGACTTAAATGAAGGCCAGAGTTCAGAAAATATGTGTATAATAGTGTTAAGTTCTTATCTCCATCCTGTCTTTGTAAAATCAGACAAGCTGTGCCCCGTGACTCGTGTTCCCTCCTTTCTTCAATGTATCATAATGTGCCTTCAATACTGGAAACCTCCTGGTAAGCTCTTGTAGAGCTTCTGATCATCTGGTTGGGAAGGATGATGGACACACAGTACAATGGCTCATGGTCGTGTGGAATTGCATGTGAAAGAACCAGATGGGTTATAGTGGACTGTCAGATTTCATATAGAAACTCTAGGTAGGAGAAGCTTTATAGAAGAACTGGTATGGAAAAATAGACATTAAAAGTAAGAGCTGAGTCCAGGTGCTGGTGGCTCATACCTATAATCCTAGCTACCTAGGAGGCTGAGATCTGAGGATCTCAGTTCAAAGCCAACCAGGGCAGGAAAGTCCTTGAGACTTTTAATCTCCAATTAACCACCAGAAAATCAGAAGTGGAACTGTAGCTCAAAGTGGTAGAGCACTAGCCTGGAGCAAAAGAGATCTAGGACAGTGCCCAGGTCCTGAGTTCAAGCCCCATGACCAAAAAAATAAATAAGAGCTGGAGGCATGGCTCAAGCCGTGGAGTACTTGCACAGAGTCAGAAAAAGAAATAGATTGAAGGTAAGAAGACTGTATTTCAGGCAGGAGAGGGGAAATCACACAAGCAAAATCCAAATTAGCATAGGAAACACATAATGGACAGGAAGATCATGGGAGATGGAGAAGAAAAGATCAAGGCATTGCTTCCCTCCACAGCTCTCATCTCCTCCTCCCATTGGACTTACTTGCATAGCTGCTCCTGTACTAAACATGTTTCCAATGAGACCATTTTCTTTTTTCTCAGACAGAATCATTTTTACCAGTGAGCGGATATGATTTTCAATGCTCTCTAGATCCTCTTCCTGTGCTTTGGGCTGTTCCTTCAGACTCCTGCTCACACATGTCAAAGCCAGCACGGCCATAGCTCCTGTATCTGTCAGGAAGCAAAATGTTGGTGACAGGCTGACCAGACATCCTATTTTTTCATGGACTGAATGGTTTCCTGGGGTGCAGGATTTTCAGGACTAAAACAGGGGAGAGATGTGTGAAAATGGGAATGTTAGTGGTGGTAATTGATGATGGGAGAGAAGAATTTCAAGACCTAACAGCCATACCTGGGCCTTAGCTCCTTAAATACAATTCAGTTCCTTGTGTGGAGTTGACATGCTTCCCATATTTAATATTTCATCATATGGCCATGAGAATACCTACTCCCAAACAGCTTTCTACACGTAGATTGTTATGGTTCTCAAGTTTTCCATCTTTTATATCATTCTTTCAGCCATATTGGTAAAGGAATTAAGAAGCTCTATTTGAGGATGATAAATCCAACAGAATATCTGCAAAGGTGTGTTCCGCTACAAAGAAACACTTTGCAAAGTCCTTTAGAAAATGACACTTAGGGCTGGGAAGGTGGCTCAGTGGTAAAGTGCTTGCCTTGCATGCCTGAGGCCCTGGGTTCGATTCCTCAGTACCACATAAGCAGAAAAAGCTGGAAGTGGTGCTGTGGCTCAAATGGTAGAGTGCTAGCCTTGAGCAGAAGAGCTGAGGGACAGCGCCCAGGCCCAGAGTTCAGGTCCCATAACCAACAACAAAAAAAGAATATGACAATGGAATTATTCCCCAATAAATCTTCTTAAGGGAGTGGACAAGGCAAGAGATGGGAAGAAGGGAGAAAAAAGGACTTTTATTTTCACAGTTGGACTCTTTGTTGTCCTTTAGTGTGGTGCCTTCTATCTTTTTTTCTTTTTTCTTTTTACAGGAAAAGGAGTATGAAAGAAAATCTCCTGTGCTCCTTACTCCATAGAAATACTGAATGGTGATTTAGTTTGAACATCTTGAAGAAAGATGAACTTGTGTGTCTGGATTCACAGTGGCTGGGAATAAATGCTGCTTGTCCAGGCTGAACTTCTTTTAGCATCATCCTCTACCCTTATTTTATAAATGGGCAAATTCACGTCAAGGACTGGGTTGGAGCCAGGACTTTCTATTGTGCTAGACATCTACAAAGAGACTTCATTGCCACGTATCACCCATATTCTCCCCAAATAAATTCTCTCCTGAAAGCTTTTGAGAAAAGAAGGTAGAAACAAATTCAAGTCATTTTTCTTTTTTGAGTTTGGTCATGGGCTTGAACTCAGGGTGCTGTCCCTGAGCTCTTTCATTCAAGGCTAGTGCTCCACCACTTTGAGCCACAGCACCTCTTCTGGTTTTATGGTGGGTAACGAGATGAAGAGTCTCATGGACTTTCCTGCCCAGGGCTAGTTTTGAACTGTGATCTTTAGATCTCAGCCTCTGAGCAGCTAGGTGTACAGGTGTGAGCCTCTGCTGCCTGGCTAAATTCAAGTAATTGCTGAAGATAAACTCAAAAGGCAAGGATGACTGATGCCTATTGTTGTCTATATCCAGGGAATTAGGTTTAATGACTCACCTACTGAGAACTGGCCACCAAGGTAATAGTTTTTGTTTTCAGGAGCGAAGAGTTTAGCAACTGTGGTGGTTGAATACGTTCTATTGAACAGACACAAGGCCAAGACGTCCTGGCTGAGCTGGTAATAGTTGGTCAGTGGATTACCATCATATTCTTCTGACAAAGAGAAGAAAATTCACACTTTACTCCCAGAAGTGCTAGAGAGTGCTTCATTTTTCCATCATCTATGTACCTTATTTTGACTTGTTTACATCTAAAGAGACATAAGTAATAGATAGAAGAGACTGCCCTTAAAAACAGCAAGCTTGAGAAATGTAAAGGCTCTTAGGGTTCAACAAGCTCAACTCAACGCCTTTCATTTTATAACTGAGGAGACTCAGTGCCAAAGAGATCACAGTCCTATCTAGATATTCTGGCGGTAATAATAACTAGGATTAGCATACAGGTTTTCTACCTCTAAGCTTCCTGAATTTTCAACAGTAAGATAGAAACGATAGAAAGAATGTTAGATTAGAGGCATCTTCAAAGGGGATGGGATTTGAGGGACTCAAATACTGGGTAGGAGTTGAAATAAACACATGATGATAAAGAATAATGATGATTCTGTCTTCTTTACCTTATGTATGGTGTACTCAAGTATACATCTTTGGAAGGGTTGGGGGGAAGGTATAGAACTTGAGGGGAAAAGGGTGAGAACGAGCAGCAGTGGAGCTCACTGGACACTGATGAACGTGAACTATACAACTCATGGGTGGAGACGGGAGGGAAGGGCTGGGAGAGAGCCAGGGAACAGAAGACACTGGACAAAAGGAAATGTACTCATTACCTGACTGGTGTAATTTTAATGCATCTGTACATCACCTCTATAAAAACAATAAAGTAAATTAATAAAATATAAAAACAACGTACTGCATGAGCAGACATCAGAGCCAACCACTTTATAAAAGTGATAAAGGATTTTGGCCATCTTTAGCCTTTATATTGACATCACCTCCTCTGCCATTAATAACACAATGTGCCCTATTGTTCATCCATTTCTGTGAAGTCATTATTTGTCTAAAAATCAAAGCTCAGGAAGGACTGAAAAATTGTGTCTCGTGTGTGTGTGTGTGTGTGTGTGTGCGTGTGTGTGCGTGTTATGAAAATTCAACATTCATGCTGAAAGACGGGAAAAGGGAAAGTGATCTGCAAAGGTACAATGAAATAAATGAAAGAGGAGTAGAGTGGGGTGAAACCATACAGTTCTAATACAGGGCAAGAGAAGACAAGGCAGTTCAGAGTCAGAATATTTGACTATTACCCATATTTTCCAATTCTGCTTTGAATTTATTTTCCAGATGGCCAAGTAGGTGCTGATTAAATATGAAGGTTTCATCATGGGTATGACATGCTCCCAAAGCCAGAATGATCAGAGCGAGCTGTCCTGAGCTTAAATCCAGTCCTGAAAAGTTTTACAAGGTACACACCTGTGAATTCTTTTATCCTCTTATCTCCCTTGTGACTTATAGTTTATTCTTTTTTCTGTTCTCTATACTATAATTTGGTCCTCCCTCCCTCCTCTCCCTTTCTTTTTCCCTTTTCTTTCTCTTCTTTCCTTTCCATTCTTGCCTTTCTTTCTCCCTCCCTCCCTCCCTCCCTTCCTTCCTTCTTTTCTTCCTTTCTTCCCTCCTTCTTTCCTCCCTCCCTTTCTTCCTCCCTTCCTTCTTTGTACTGAGATTTGATCTCAAGGATCTATGCTTTCTAGGCAGGTGCTCTACAACTTGACCCACACTCCCAGTCATTTTGTCTTTTAGTTCTTTCTCTCTTTTTTTTTTTTGTCGGTTGTGGGGCCTGAACTCTGGGCCTGGACACTGTCCCTCAGCTCTTCAGCTCAAGGCTAGTGCTCTACCACTTGAGCCACAGTGCCACTTCCAGCTTTTTCTGCTTATGTGGTACTGAGGAATTGAACCCAGGGCCTCATGCATGCAAGGCAAGCACTCTACCACTGAGCCACCTTCCCAGCCCATAGTTATTTCTTGAATTAGGATCTTGCCCTTATGCCTGGGCTTGCCTGGATTTTGATCCTCCTATTTATGCCTCAGACATAGCTGGGTTGACAGGTAGGAACCACCACACTCAGCTTCTTGTGGTTGAGATGTGTGGGTGGTCTCACAAACTTCTTGCTCAGGCCAGCCTTCAACTGTGATCTTCCCAATCTCCACCTGGCAAGTAGCTAGGATTACAGTTATGAGCCACTGTACCAAGATGTATTATGAGATGTCTTAGTTGTGATTCATAGCCCTCTATGCTTGTAAACTCAGCTGGCTTATGATACTACCTTAATGGATAAGAATCTATATCTTCTTTTGCTTTCTCCTGTTGCCTGTTGAAAGGAAAATGGTTTCAGGGATCCAAAGATGCAAGAGCTAGATCGTGATATTTCAAGACACCTGTCATCTACAGTTTTGAGCAGTTGGATATAGCTAGAGCAAGGGTTTGTGAGAGATCCTCTTGGTAGTTAGATAAATCTTTGCTGAACACTTCCAGAGTCTTTAGGTACTCACCTCTCCTTTCCACAGTGTTTCTGACTTGTTGGGAGAGCGCTTCGATTATGGTTTGGTTTTGGTTCTGGATCCCAATGAGTCTGAGGGAAAGCAGGACATCTGCAGACTGGGTCACACTGGTGTATTTTGGCTGGATCATTGTGTCCAACAGAGGGTCCAGTTGGACGTGGACTCGCTCACTCACCTCTGAGGCAGAGGAGGAAAAGAAATGCTATTACAATAAGATTAAGAGATAGATACGGGTGGCTTCACATCTTGCTTATTTTAATTAAAAACTGAGGATCAATACTGACATGAGGGGCTCAAGGCCAACCCTGGATTTAAACCCCGGTCCAGCTTCTGTCATCCCATGGTTGTTTCTGTATTGTCCATGTTCTTAGCTGTAGCCTGCCATTGTGAATTCAGCCAGCCTATACCACAGTACTGATGTGTGAGAAACACAAACTGAAAAGGCTAGAAACAAGAGTTATATAACAATAGTAACAGACATGGCACAGACCTAGTTCAACACCCCCCCCCCCCGTAGGCTGAATAATGGCGATGGTAGTAGAATCTGGAGTTTCTCCCAGTCTCCACTCATGCAGACATGACTCCTTCTAGTTAAGTTCAGCTTCTAACTGGAACTGTCCCTGCGTTTCAAGAGCTCAGTGCAAGCTTGCCCTTGTGTAGCAGAAAATCTTAGTCCTGCCTGGGCATCTAGTATCATTTCCTATAGAGAATGTCCTAAAACAAGCTTCCATCTCTAAAACAAAGACACAAGCCCTCTGCCTCCCAATCTATGACCTTGTCGACTTTGTCCATTCAGTTCTTTCCTATCTTTTTTTTTTGTTGGTCGTGGGGCTTGAACTCTGGGCCTGGGTGCTGTCCCTCAGCTCTTCAGCTCAAGGCTAGTGCTCTACCACTTGAGCCACAGCACCACTTCTGGCTTTTTTTCTTTTTGCTTATGTGGTGCTGGGGAATTGAACCCAGGGCCTCATGCATGCAAGACAAGCCCTCTACCACTGAGCCACCTTCCCAGCCCAAACCATATAATTTTCTGACTAACCGGTTCTTCAGAATCCAGGGTGAGACATGCCATGCATTCTGTTGGTGCAGGTGTGACTCAAAACCGTTTTTGGTCAAGCTATGGACCAAGGATATTTTTCTAAAGGACAACCAATCATATTTGCCCAGCTTAGCTTGCTTTAAATGTTAACCAATCATGTAATTTCTTATGTAAAAGTTCCTTAAAGTTGTTTGTTCAATACTATAAGAACTGTGCTGATTCTATGCTCGGGGCCTCTTAGCGTCACAGGTTACCGAGTGTGTGGAGGACGAAGCTCCAGCTTGCAATAAACGATTCTTTGCTGTGTGCATTGATCGTGGTCTCTGGTGGTCTGTGAGGGGGCATCCAAAAACGGGGTACTTCAGAGAGAAATCATGTACCCTTGGTCTTGTTGAGATTGTGGCTCTTTCTGAACAAAAGCGAGGTCCAAAAGTGTCTTTTGTGTTTTGTTCTACAAAGGTATAATTTGAAGGTGGCTGAGCCATTGTTTTGAATGAAAGTAACTTGTCGGTCCATTTTTCTGACTAATGAAGTGGTCCATCTCCTCCAATGCTAACAGTTTATCTAATTCATTCATATGCTTGAGTAAGAAAGAACTCTTTCTGATCGGGTGTTAACTCTAGATCAAGTTGTGGAGACAAAGCCCTTTATTCCTTCCCTTCTCACTTATTATTCTAAGTCATGAGGTTGCTGCTACTCTTGGAGTCATATAATAAGTCCTTGCCCAAGTCCCAGATTTGCACTCTAGTTGTAGAGCAACTACGGCTCACATTAATGCATTGTACGGTTCAAAAATCTAGAAGAGAGGATTCAGAACATCCTCATAATAAATGATTTATGAAAGAAAGGGTGAATCTGATCAGGGTACATTGTAAGCAAGTATAGATATGTCAGAATAATTTAGAGGTAGATGTTTAATCACCCTGTCACTGAGTGTGGGATTCAGAAAGAGTGGCAGCCATTTCAAATAGTAAATTATTCTCTAGACCTTGAAATGGCACTTTGCACGCCATCGGTGCAAAATAGGGACAGCCAAGCCAAGATGGAAAAACCCACTCGTTCTTTGGATGCTAATTGCTACTATCAGAATACAGAGACTATGGGGAGCCAATGGGCGTGAAGAGCTCGTTAGAAGAGGAAAATATTTTCAAACACACACACACACACACACACACACGCGCGCGCGCGCACACACACTTCAAGTATTCTTCTGTATCTTTCCCCTTAGTCCCTAAGTTTAGAATCACTGTTAAGAAGACATTGTTATTAGTTTTCATGTTAAACCACAGGGGCCAAGATAGCTAACAAGTTACCAGAGCTCAGATAACTGACCCACAGATTTGTAACTGAAATTCGCATGTTGGAAAACTGGAATTTATACTCATTGAAGAAGGCAATGAGCTAAAGTGGGACAGAAATGTACAGAAGAGGCAGAATTCATGAGGGAAATCCAGAAGGAGTAGGCATTTGAGAGGGCTTGATGTAGAGATAGACTTTTCGAATGTCTTGTTCCTGATTTTAAAAACTATGTTCATGAATGGCATTGGTATGTAATAGGCCTGTATCATATATTCTATGTCAAATTGATCTCCATCTCCTGAATTGTCCACAGTTTTTCTTTCTGTTTCTATTGATACTGATCATGTTGTTTCTGCTCTTCATTCTATTAATATGGTGGTCCATTGATTTTTGTATGTTGAATAAACATATTCCTTTCCTAAGCTATATATCATTTAGCCATGGTATATAACCCTTTTTGTATGCTGTACAGTTGGTTTGTGAGTATGTTGCTGAAGTTCTTGTGTCTATTTTCATAAGGAATATTGGTCTGTCATTCCCATGATGCCTTTGGTTTTGATATCAATGAAATATTGGCCTCATAGGATGATTTGAATAATGTCCCTTCCTCTTTTATTTCTGTGAAGACACTATGTTAGTTCTCTAAATATTTGTTAGAATTCACACCAGGGAAACTGAATAGGGTCTTGACTTTTCTTTGTTGATAGATTTAGTCATTTTGCCTTAATAGGTCTATTAAGAGTACTTAATAGGTAAATATTACTTAATAAATAAGATAACTTAATAGGTATATTAAGATTAAACACAGCTCCAAATCAGATAAGTAGTATTCCAGGAAAATTGCCACAGAGGTTAAATATTGGCAGTTGGACTGTTTATTTTCAAGGCCACTGTGGGCTGGGGAACAGGGTATTGGAACAGTGTTAATATGCTTATTGAGAATCTATCTCTTGTTTTTGGTCAGTTGTGGGGCTTGAGCTCAGGGCCTGGATGCTGTTTCTGAGCTTTTTTGCTCAAGGCTAGTGACCTACCACTTTGAGCCACAGTGCCACTTCCAGTTTTCTGGTGGTTAATTGGAGATAAGAGTCTCATGGAGTTTCCTGCCAGGGCTTGTTTCAAACCCTGTTTCAAAGTCCTCAGATCTCAGCCTCCTGAGTAGCTAGGATTACAGCGCCCAGCTTTCCTATCTTTTTTTATAACTCTAGTGGATGAATGCTGACAGAATTAAGGCAAAAACTCTATGGTCCACAGACAATCCATCCTCAAACTGAACAGGTATGGAGGTCATTATGCAGTAGTATACTTTACAAGAGGGACACCTTAAAGTTTAGCCTACAACATCCCCAAACCCAAGGCATGCATGGAGAAAAGTCTGATTTTACTTGATTTGTGGCAGTAGAAGAGAATCAACCCAGAGCCCCAAAGCACTGGAGGAGAATGCAGGGAGTTATGTATCACTTGAAATTCAAACTAAAGTCTCAATTTAAATTGTGGATAAATTTGAGAAGTAGCCAAGAATCTTACCAATCTTCAGATTACCTCGTGTGATCACATCCTCCCAGATTCAGTCAGCTTTGGTTGGGCTACTTGTTCCTTAATGTACAAGATCTGGAACTTTCTTTTTTTAAATTTAATTATAATGTACAAAGGAATTAGCATTCCACATGCCAATTTATGAGTACAATGCCTCTTGACCAATTTCACCCCTTCCATCATTCTCCTCCATTCTTCTCAACCCTACCCACCCCATCCACTTTCCTAGTTTCATAGGATATACATTGGATATTACGACTGCATTCTACCCCCTTCCTTTGTCATTCATCTACCCATCTCCCTTTAAACTCCCACTTTATACCTCAAGTACCAGCTTTCTAGTATTCAGTTTGTTGGATTGTAAGTTAGTTGCTCAAAAGAGTTATACCATTTGAATTCTCCACATGCACATACTTCAGTCAATATGTTTCTGTACATGTACCTATGGCCCTACATATGTTTATAAGTTTGACTGAACTTCCACATATGAGAGAAAATGTATGTCCTTTGTCTCTCTGGGCCTAACTAAAATTGAATAACCACATCTTCCAGATGTGGAGCAAAAAGTCACTTAATAAGAGGTAAAATTCTGTGTATATTCTTGCCTCTAATGCTATTGGGGTTTCTCTCACTATACCTAGAGGATCCAGGAAATGTGATTTCCTGGGTCCACTTTCCTTTACTATTAAAGAAACAGACAAAAGATCTGAATGGCATGATTGTAGGCTTTTTGCAGATACAAAAGGACAATTGTGAGCCATCTCTCCGAGATTTTGTGCAAGCATTCATTCTCCCCTCCCCCAACCCCCCAGCAGGTTTTCTGGCATTGGAGCTGGACTTTTAGTTCCTGGTCACTAAGTCACATCAGCTTCCTTAGCCTCTAGAAACAAATCACTTTTTGTTCAAGGATCTAAAGTTCAAAGTCACTAGGGAGATCTTTAATTCTTAAGATCCAACAGGGGAAATGACACTCCAGGAAGAAAAAGTAGAGCTGGCAGATTTTGTACTTTTAACCTGTTTGAAGGCAAGTTTGTCTTGTGTGGTGTTGATCTTCTTGTTTAACCTACAGAGTACTAGGAAGATGAAGCTGTATCATGGAAGTCATCTTCGGACAGGGTTAAAGATCAAGTTCAGGATAGAGAATTACCTGCCAGCTATAGTAGACTTTACAAGATTAGTGCTTTAACACTCTCTTCTCATTATCCTACACTCCAGGATGAAGATAAGGAAATTTAGGAAGACTGAGCCATGCAGATACTAAGAAGATAAACAAATCCAAGCTTGTTTTTTTCCCCCTTTCTCTCACTTTAGGTTTTCTTTTTTTCCTGTCTCAGGGCTTGAACTCAGTGCCTAGGCACTGTCTCTGAGCCTCTTTGGCTAGTTCTCCTACCACTTGAGCCAGAGCACTACTTCTAGCTGTTTCTGAGTAGTTTATTGGAGCTAAGAATCTCACAGACTTTCTTCCCTGGCTTTGGACTGCGGTTCTCCTCAGATCTCTTCATTGTTTGAACAACTATTATTATCATTTATTTAGAAGCTAATCTAAGTGGGTTAAACTATAGGAAAATAGATTGCCTCTTATAATCAAAGGATAACTTTCTGGAGCCAGGAATTAGACAGTCACTGGAAATGAACTTTTGAAATAGAACATTACTGAGTAGGAATGCTATGGAAGAGAGGATCAGTGCATAGGAAGAACCATCAGACGAGTTAACAGGGAATCTGGGATGAATACACATTCTGGCACTTTCCTCTTCCAGCCTGGATCTCCTTTCCATCCCTCACAGAGGTCAGGCGCATAGAGAACTGACAGCAGATCTTTGTGAACTGCACAGTTCCCTGTCTACCCACAAGAGACCATAGCCCACTAGACTAATGTTAGCTCAAAATTGTACTCACCGCAGATCTCGCATAGCTGGCTTGGAATAAGAGAAAACAACAGAAGCCCCAAGTAGGGCAACTGGTGTGTTGGTTTCATCCCTCCAATGGTGTCCTGGAACTCCAAGGCCCAGTCTCGCTCTGTAATGTGGAGGGCTTGGCTTGGGTGGTGGGTAATGAGAACTCACTGTCAGGTTGTCAGAGCCTCTCACTCGAGCAAATGTTGAGTAATGTCAGGAGGTGTGGTCAAGTGCCTTTGTCCAAGTAACATGATAAATCAGGAAGAAAGCGTGAAAGGTATGGTTAGAGAGAAATGAGGAAATCATTTCTTACTGTTTCCTGTCCTGGACCTTCGGTATTACCTGTCTTCAGCCCAATGGGTATAACCGAGGTGAATAACTATTTTCAGAAATGTTTCCATCTGAACCATTCTATTTGGGTTCCATTTTATTTGCTCTCCTGAGTAATTAGATTTGATGGGGGGAAACGGCATTAAAAAAGGAATGTAGAAATTGTTAAGGATAAAATTAGATCAGGCAGAATTAGGAAGGTTTGTCCTGGGAAGACTCTGGTATGGTAGGTTTTGGCCCTAAGATTTTCCTCCTGAGATAGATAATGTCATAAGAGTTTCTTAGCTCAGAAGGAAAGCCAGAGAAATTTACAGCAAATATGAATTTCTACCCCACTGGACAGTTGTTACATGCTATGGGTAAGAAGCATTGCATACCGGTGTTCTTTCTCTTGCATTCTATTGGAGAAGATGTCAGCTGTGGGCTTGGTTAGCATGTATGACCCATCATTCGCACTGTATCTCAGACATAGATACATGGTACACTGTTCATTGAATCTCAGACACACTGATAACTTGACTGGTCTAGGGTGCCACGATGAACCACTAGTTTTGCCTGTGACAGTATTTGCAGATGAGATTAAAATTTGAATCTGTGATTCAGTCAAGTAGGCTTTGCTCTCTACTGTGAGTGGGCACTTATGCAATTTGTTTGAGGCCCAAATGGAACAAAGTGTTTGGTTCTGGGCAGCTCGCTTCAGCTAGGGTGTTTTACCATCCTCAGAGCTTCATTCCATCACTATTTATGGTTGGTTCTGAACCAACCATACTTTCATTTGTTTGTTTTTGTGCTCTTCATTCTGCCCTTACAGCAACATTTTTTCAAACTTGATTAATAACATAGACCATAGCTAAAGGAAAAGAGTTCTCAAGGGAACAGAGTTTAAAATACTCTGCCTTACACCTGTAATCCTTGCTACTCAGGAGGCTGAGATCTGAGAATCATAGTTTGAAGCCAGTCTGGCAGGAAAGTCTGTGAGACTCTTATCTCCAATTAACCACTGGAAAACTGGAAGTGGAGCTGTGGATCAAAGTGGTAGAGCACTAGCCTGAAGTGTAAGAACTCAGGGACAGCACCCAGGCCCTGAGTTCAAGCCCCGTGACCGAGCAAATAAAACAAAATAAAATGTATACATTAAATGTTCGTTCCTGGTTAAGACATGAAGGCTTCTACTCATGTGAAAAGTCCAGACTCCGAAGCGTGATCTGTAAGACCTCTCAATGGTAAGTTCCTCTGATAAGCCAACTTCCTTCCGGCCACAGGTCTTTTATTTGTGTGGCTTCCTGTCTTGAATTCTTGCTTCATATGGTGTCCTTCTATGTGAGCGCCGCATTCTAAGGGATCTTCTCTCTGTATTTCCAGTCCTGGTATATCCTTATTAGCAACTTTCTTGATCTTCTTTGCTTTCCTTTACAGCTCTCATGAGAACTGCATTTACTTATTTGCTGAAATATGTACTGCCTGTATCTAGTTAGTGTTTAGCTCTTTGTCAGATTCTGAGTTCCTCCAAGGTAAAGGAAATTTTTTTTCTTGCTCACAACTTCACCCCCTCACCTACCCTACCACACCCGACCAAATGCCTATGACATATGAGTTTGTCAAATATTTGCTGAAAAACTCCTTAGCTCCGTAAACCAAATAGTAATTAATAAATAAGTCTTTTTCTGAATAGAAAACATACTGGTTTTATTTTTAAAAATTGATTTTGTTCTTTGTATTTTCCCCCTATTGCTTTTCTGCCTTTTGGCTAAGATCAAGCATACTATTTTTTCCCCTATTTTTCCAATTATTAAATCATTTAGATCAGCAAAAAAAAAAAAATACTGTGAGTGTTTGGAAAACCGGGGCTGGAAAAAGTGGTTTGTAAGCCTTTATGACTTTAAGTATAAAATTGCCCCAAACAGAATCAGAATGCCTCTTCTAATTTCCTGTGTTTTTAGGGCCCTTACTTATCAATTGACATGTAAAAGAATTTGTAGGGTTCCAATCCTTCCTTTTATATGCAGTTTTGGCTCTTTTTTTGGACATTTTTTTGGATTGTTATGTTACAGGTGATATACAGAGGGGTTACAGTTACATACATCAGATAATGAATACATTTCTTTTTGGATAGTGTTACCCTTTCCCTCAGTCTCTCCCAGTTTTTTTCTCCTGTTTCATTTTTTTTTCTTCTTCTTCTTCTTCTTTTTAAAACCTTTAAGTAGTGTACAAAGGAGTGTCAATTCAACACATCATATTATAAGTACAATGCATCTTGATCAATGTCATCTCTCTATCATTCTTTCTCTTCTCATCTCTTCCAATCTTACCCATCACCTCAAGTTATCTAGTTCCATTTTTACATATTTTGAATATTATGACTGTATTTTCCTATCCTTCCTTTCTCCATTTGTCTACTCCCCGCTAGACTACTTCCCTACCCTGACAACACATTTCAGTTTCCTGGTATTTATTTTGTTAAATTGTAAGTTCATTGTTCAAGAGTTATGCTATTACAATCTGCCATGCATGTATACCATACTTTAGTCCATTTGTTTGTGTATTTATGCATAAGACCCTGTAATATACTTTCATCTATGTTCATAATTTTGATCTAACTTCCATATATGAGAGTGAAAAACCTAAGCAATTCCATTTTATTTAAGACCCCATCTCAGTTCTGCGACTTAACTCGTGGCCCACTTTAGCCCCAATGCTAAGAATTTATGACAGAAAGCCACGCACAATTCTTGGAGCCATAGATGGCGTTTGCTTAAGGCAGGTGTTAGCCCCGAAGTGGTGTTGCCCCCCCAGCGACTTAGGGCTCAGAGTTTCGGTTCCGAGGAAAACCATATAATTTTCTTTTCTTTTTTTTGGGTCCAGCCGTGGGGCCTGAACTCTGGGCCTGGGCGCTGTCCCTCAGCTCTTCAGCTCAAGGCTAGTGCTCTACCACTTGAGCCACAGCACCACTTCTGGCTTTTTTTCTTTTTGCTTATGTGGTGCTGGGGAATTGAACCCAGGGCCTCATGCATGCAAGACAAGCCCTCTACCACTGAGCCACCTTCCCAGCCCAAACCATATAATTTTCTGACTAACCGGTTCTTCAGAATCCAGGGTGAGACATGCCATGCATTCTGTTGGTGCAGGTGTGACTCAAAACCGTTTTTGGTCAAGCTATGGACCAAGGATATTTTTCTAAAGGACAACCAATCATATTTGCCCAGCTTAGCTTGCTTTAAATGTTAACCAATCATGTAATTTCTTATGTAAAAGTTCCTTAAAGTTGTTTGTTCAATACTATAAGAACTGTGCTGATTCTATGCTCGGGGCCTCTTAGCGTCACAGGTTACCGAGTGTGTGGAGGACGAAGCTCCAGCTTGCAATAAACGATTCTTTGCTGTGTGCATTGATCGTGGTCTCTGGTGGTCTGTGAGGGGGCATCCAAAAACGGGGTACTTCAGAGAGAAATCATGTACCCTTGGTCTTGTTGAGATTGTGGCTCTTTCTGAACAAAAGCGAGGTCCAAAAGTGTCTTTTGTGTTTTGTTCTACAAAGGTATAATTTGAAGGTGGCTGAGCCATTGTTTTGAATGAAAGTAACTTGTCGGTCCATTTTTCTGACTAATGAAGTGGTCCATCTCCTCCAATGCTAACAGTTTATCTAATTCATTCATATGCTTGAGTAAGAAAGAACTCTTTCTGATCGGGTGTTAACTCTAGATCAAGTTGTGGAGACAAAGCCCTTTATTCCTTCCCTTCTCACTTATTATTCTAAGTCATGAGGTTGCTGCTACTCTTGGAGTCATATAATAAGTCCTTGCCCAAGTCCCAGATTTGCACTCTAGTTGTAGAGCAACTACGGCTCACATTAATGCATTGTACGGTTCAAAAATCTAGAAGAGAGGATTCAGAACATCCTCATAATAAATGATTTATGAAAGAAAGGGTGAATCTGATCAGGGTACATTGTAAGCAAGTATAGATATGTCAGAATAATTTAGAGGTAGATGTTTAATCACCCTGTCACTGAGTGTGGGATTCAGAAAGAGTGGCAGCCATTTCAAATAGTAAATTATTCTCTAGACCTTGAAATGGCACTTTGCACGCCATCGGTGCAAAATAGGGACAGCCAAGCCAAGATGGAAAAACCCACTCGTTCTTTGGATGCTAATTGCTACTATCAGAATACAGAGACTATGGGGAGCCAATGGGCGTGAAGAGCTCGTTAGAAGAGGAAAATATTTTCAAACACACACACACACACACACACACGCGCGCGCGCGCGCACACACACTTCAAGTATTCTTCTGTATCTTTCCCCTTAGTCCCTAAGTTTAGAATCACTGTTAAGAAGACATTGTTATTAGTTTTCATGTTAAACCACAGGGGCCAAGATAGCTAACAAGTTACCAGAGCTCAGATAACTGACCCACAGATTTGTAACTGAAATTCGCATGTTGGAAAACTGGAATTTATACTCATTGAAGAAGGCAATGAGCTAAAGTGGGACAGAAATGTACAGAAGAGGCAGAATTCATGAGGGAAATCCAGAAGGAGTAGGCATTTGAGAGGGCTTGATGTAGAGATAGACTTTTCGAATGTCTTGTTCCTGATTTTAAAAACTATGTTCATGAATGGCATTGGTATGTAATAGGCCTGTATCATATATTCTATGTCAAATTGATCTCCATCTCCTGAATTGTCCACAGTTTTTCTTTCTGTTTCTATTGATACTGATCATGTTGTTTCTGCTCTTCATTCTATTAATATGGTGGTCCATTGATTTTTGTATGTTGAATAAACATATTCCTTTCCTAAGCTATATATCATTTAGCCATGGTATATAACCCTTTTTGTATGCTGTACAGTTGGTTTGTGAGTATGTTGCTGAAGTTCTTGTGTCTATTTTCATAAGGAATATTGGTCTGTCATTCCCATGATGCCTTTGGTTTTGATATCAATGAAATATTGGCCTCATAGGATGATTTGAATAATGTCCCTTCCTCTTTTATTTCTGTGAAGACACTATGTTAGTTCTCTAAATATTTGTTAGAATTCACACCAGGGAAACTGAATAGGGTCTTGACTTTTCTTTGTTGATAGATTTAGTCATTTTGCCTTAATAGGTCTATTAAGAGTACTTAATAGGTAAATATTACTTAATAAATAAGATAACTTAATAGGTATATTAAGATTAAACACAGCTCCAAATCAGATAAGTAGTATTCCAGGAAAATTGCCACAGAGGTTAAATATTGGCAGTTGGACTGTTTATTTTCAAGGCCACTGTGGGCTGGGGAACAGGGTATTGGAACAGTGTTAATATGCTTATTGAGAATCTATCTCTTGTTTTTGGTCAGTTGTGGGGCTTGAGCTCAGGGCCTGGATGCTGTTTCTGAGCTTTTTTGCTCAAGGCTAGTGACCTACCACTTTGAGCCACAGTGCCACTTCCAGTTTTCTGGTGGTTAATTGGAGATAAGAGTCTCATGGAGTTTCCTGCCAGGGCTTGTTTCAAACCCTGTTTCAAAGTCCTCAGATCTCAGCCTCCTGAGCAGTTAATATTACAGGTATAAACCATCTGTGCTCAACCCTGCCTAGGTATTATATATATATATATATATATGTATATACATATATATGTGTATATATGCATACATATGCATACATATGTATATAAATGTATACATGTATATATACCTAATATAGATGTATATATACTTATATGTATATATACATACATATATACACGTATATACATATGTATATGCATATATATGTGTGTATATATATGTGTGTGTGAAAACAGACCCTTTGGCCTTCAGGCAGGAGAGACTTTGGTATACAGAGCTTACATCTTGACTCAATCTGTTTCATGTTCATATTTATTTAAAATTCCTTTGTGACAATACATTTCAGTTCTAGTGGCCTTTTTGTCCCATTGGGTTTTCTCTTACGGAACTTTTTTTTTTCTTTTTTGGGTGGCACAAGGGTTGGAACTCAATGCCTTGGACTTTTTAAACAAGCACTCTGCACCTAAGTGACCCCTCTAGCCCCCGAAACCATTTTTATCCAGGCCTCCATTGTAGACTAAGACACAAAGCAGCCACTGGGGATTCTCTGATGTGTGTTGTATCTCTGTGTGTACAATGGACCAGTTGGTTTACAGTATAAACCTTCTAAAACCCATTTGGGAGAAGTAAAACATTTAGAGATGAAATGTTTCATCGGAAGCCTGCCATGATGTCCATCTGTAATGAACTTCTTCTATGCTCTTTGGCCAGGGCCAAACCTCTGCCCACATTCCCTTGGATCTCCAATTCAGTATGTCTTTTTGGTACTGGGGTGCTATCCCTTAGTGTTTTCAATCAAGGCTCTACCACGTGAGCCACAGCCCCACTTCTGTTTCTTTGCTGGTGAATTAGAGTGAAACATTTTATGGACTTTCTGGCCTGGGCTGACTTCAAACTGTGATCTTCAGACCTCAGCCTCTTGAGTAACTAGACTGACAGGTGTGAGCCACCACTGGCACTCAGCTTGTGGTGTTTTTTCTTACTGGGGTGAAACCATAATGACCTGGTCACGTGCTCTAGGTAGTGGGGTGGTAGAGGAGGCCTGGGAATGAGGGAGTAACAGGTGCTTATTGTGGAAGCCCTAATATCAGCACACACACACACACACACACACACACACACACACACACACACACAGAGGAAATAAAGATGAACCCCTGTAAGCTGAGGAGAGCATCACCCTGAGACACTCTGGCCATGCAGCCCTTGTGAACTAATGTAGCGGGACACTAATAGAGTTCCTTCTTCTGTGAGAGAGTACATTTTGTGGGAGTTCAAAGGTCATTTTTTCTTTTCTGGCCCATAATATTTTGATGGTACACATTGAAAGTATCTGGAGGAACTGCAGAAGGTGGGTGTGAAGAACTACTTAGACCATTTTGGAGATCGTTTCTGATGTAATTTAATAAGGGACGTAGCCCTGAAATCTGGACTCTTGATCAGAGATCACGGAATAATTGGGTTTAATGTGGAATTGTTGTAGTTGTTGACTAGTCAGAGCTATTATCATTTGGAGCTAGGTTTTGTTACCTGCTTTGATAGTCTAACGCTGAACCCTTTTCCATTTTGGCCGTCAGGAGCCTGTCAGTAAGGCAAGAGTACTTACAGGGCTTCTCCAACTAATGTGTCTCTCTGGAGCTGAATAGCATGTGGTAAGAGGGGTGCCTTCCCATGTCACATTGATTTCAAGCAGCTCTTCATCGTTACAATTCCCGGCTGGATTCGCAGCATTTCCAGACTTTACTAAACTACAGCCCCACACCAACGACTGCAATATCATGTTGGATATACAGCTATACCATTGCATAGTTAACGTGTCTATTCTGGCTATTTAAAAATACCATAAACTGGGCACCCTATGGACACTAGAAATGTATCACTCAGAGTTCTGAAGCTAAGGGAAGTGCCAGATCAAGTGGGGAATGGGTAGAGTCTCCCTAGCCAGGGCCTCTGTATGGGGACACTCATCTCATTCATCCTCACAATGGAATGACCTCCTAAAGGCCCACCTCTTAATACCATCACGTTGGGGTTTCAGCAAATGAATTTTTGGACACGGGAGCACATCTATTCAGGTCCTAGTGACAGGGGGTTAACCACCATCTGATAATCTATTAAGACAAAGGCACATTTTATTATAACTCCTTAGGAATTTGAAAACCATCCCTTCTTTATAAGAAATCCCAAAACTTACAAAGGGGCATTTCATTAAAAGCAAATAATTTAAGACATTTATAAATATAAAACAAACAGGATCCTCAGGCAGTGTGTCACCCTCTGTGGTGCTGAGCTGTGGCAGTCTCGCCTGGGAACTGTATCGACGTCTATTATCTCCAGAGAGAATTACGAGATCTGGAGCTGTGTGAAGCAGTGGTACTGGTCTGCAAAGAGAACACAGATCAGAAGCAGCTACAATGTCACTTTTTAATATATATAAGATAAGATATATATTGTAGATGTTATATATATTATTTATAACTATTATTGCATATTATAGTATATAATAAATAACAATATACTACTATATTGCATACTCTTGCATCTATTGCCTATTACATATATATAATGTTATAACATAGATATGTTATATATAAATATAACATACTTATATACATTATTTACATGTTATATATGAATATCTATTATAAATATATATCATATACAAATATAACATATAGATGTTTTATTTATACAACATAATATATAATACTTATTACATATAAGGATTGTATTATATATTACTTATGTAAATAAATTTGTATATTTATTAATTAAATGCATTTAATTAAATATAAATAATAAGATAACAGTTATATTATTAATATAACATGTAATATAATCTATTATATAATATAATACATATAACATATAATATATAAAATATAGGATATAGAATATGTTATATGTAACATATAACATATGCATTATAAATGCAAAATGTATTTCCCAGCTCTTACTTGATTGAGAACCTAGACATTTATATAATTTCCTTATAAAATTCTTGTTTTACGGTATAAAATTCACTTATACAGCACAAATCCATGTCCTTAAATAAACTCACCATAGGATTCCAGCTGGATGCCCCCCTAAAGCAGGAGTTTGAGCTTGATTTTTCTGGTCCTTTAAATAGGCCACTCTGGTTGTTTATTATTGGATTTGGAAGGCTATAGAAAGGGGGGAAAGATAATAAAAGTATAGATTTAAGATCTATTCAAGTATTTAATCTTTGGGGCCTGAAATCAAAGCAATCCTTGGTTTTCCTGATTTTCAACCATTTCCTTTCCAGTGGGCATGGGAGGAGCACTGTGAAGTTTTGCTTATCTATTCTCATTTTTAAGAATGAGTCATACATTTAACAATAGGTGCTAATAATCTTTATGTAAAAGAAGACCCTCCAAAATACAGCACCAGGCTTGCTATTAGCTGATTGGAAGTCATTGATTTAAAAGTTCGGCGATCTCAGTCCAAATGAACATTGGGTAATATCTCAATGAACCCTAATAAGAATCCTGTCTATGAAGAATAGAGATAGTTAAAATATTTAATGACTTAAAATTGGTACTCCAACCTGTTTTTCTCCCTAGCCTCTAAGGCCATAATAATAAAACTATGTCCATTGCCTTGTTGACTCTTTCCATGCCTCTAATATCCTTGGTTGGCCTTGACTAAGAGATTTATAATATGGGCAGTAATAATACACAGTGAAAGTAGTCCTTGTAGTTATATCTCTATATACAGATTTTTACAACCATGGAGAAAGTTACTATAGATGTAGAGTAATATTGGCATTGGCCAGTATAATCTTTTTTTTTTTTCTGGTCCTGGGGCTTGAACTCAGGCCTGGGTGCCTTCCCTGAGCTCTTTTTGCTCAAGGCTAGTGTTCTACCACTTGAGGCACAGAGCCACTTCCATATTTTTTCTGTGATTAATTGGAAATAAGAGTCTCGGGGCCTTTCCTGCCTGGGCTGCTTCGAACCTGATCCTCAGATCTCAGCCTCCTGAATAGCTAGGATTACAGATGTGAGCCAACAGTGCCTGGCTCTGCCACTTTATCTTGCCTGCAATTTGAACCCATCACTATTCGAATCCTTTTATGTGTATTGTGTCCTGTAATCTTCAGCACAAATCTGTATATTGGGTATTATCACCCCCACTTTGAAGAGATCAAGAACACAGATTACAGTGCCAAGAAAATGAGATTCTCACAAGAGCTTGTCAATGCTGTCACGCTGGCTGAGCCTCTCAGTTTCATTCTTCTCTCCTCCCCCTGTCCAGTTAAAGAAGGTATGAGATGAATATGGCATGTTAGACTCACCAGGGGACAAAGCAGGTCACAGGAAGTGAACCTTTAAGATCTGAAAATCTAGATTGAAAGATGATTTCAGATGTAAACTTGGTCCCATACCCTGGGAAAACCTGGTGAGACAAAAGGAATGTCTAAGTGGACTTGAAAGATTGATTAAGAAATAGTGAGTGGTTCAGTTAACATCTCTAACAGCTGACGACATGCTCATACAAGAGGTCTTCCCCATGGTCATGAAAGAGCTTTTTTTTTTCTGAGTGGCTAGGAAAGATTTAACACCTTACCTGCTACTTGAATTTAAATAATATTGCCTTTGTGCTATGTATTCACCATTATCAAGAAAGGTGGTTATCACCTTTTGAGAAACTTTTCTCTAGATTCCACAAGGCCTTGCAAAAGACCTATTGGGGCCTTTGAAAAGATTAGTAAAAGATAACATCTAATTACAATGCATACTTTTAGGAGTTTTTCAGAAATAACGAAGCTTTTAGGAATTGGGAAAAATATGGCAGAATGTGAAGATTTTACTAATATCATATGGAGATTGCTGTGGTGATTATGTTTCATTATAACTGTTTATTTTTAATATTCACTTAACAGAATCAGAAATCTCCTATTGGTTTATCTGTCACCCAACTCTTATGAACATCCTAATATTTTATAGCATGGCATGAACACAATCTTTTATAGAATATTCTCAAAATGAGCCAGGTGCAGGTGGCTCATACCCGTAATCCTAGGTATTCAGGAAGCTGAGATATGAGGATCATGGTTCAAAGCCAGCCAGGGAAAGGAAAATCTGTGATACCCTTGCCTCAAATAAACTACAAAAAAAGTCAGAAGTGGAGCTGTGGCTCAAGTGATAGAGCACTGGCCTTGAGCAAAGGAAGCTCATGGACAGAGCCTAGGGTCTGAGGTCAATTCCCAGAACCAGTACACAACAACAGCAACAACAGAAAAAACCTCTCAGAATGTTATTAGATTCTGGATGAAAAGTTTCAAAACTTATTTAAAGAAAATGACAATTATTAGAAGAAATAGTATTTGATAATCATTTTTCCTCAGAGTTTCTCAGTGGAAGTTAGAGGGAATGAGGTTGATTTTGTGTGAAGGTAAATTATGTGACAAGGCTTTTTCTGTCCTATACTGATGTCTTTCTCCTCCTTTCATTGGTCCCAAACAAGGGAAGGATGCTTGTATGTCTGGAAGAACTGAGATATCAGGAGAAGGGCCAGACAGTAAGCACTTGTCATTGGCGAGTATCAGCTGTGCTAATTACTCAAACTATCCTTGGATTTCCCTAATCTGTTTTAGTAAAATTAGAACAAGTTATGGTGTGGCATCTGGGAACTGATTGACAAAAGTAAAAACATCATTTATCAATTTGTTCATTTTTATATTATATCTAATTTTTCTATATTATTATTATTACTATTATTTTGTCAGTCCTAGGGCTTGAACTCAGGGCCTGGGAGCTATCCCTAAGTTTTTCTGCTCAAAGCTAACATTCTACCACTTTGAGCCACAGTTACACTCCTGGTTTTCTGGTGATTAACTGGAGATAAGAATCTCACAGACTTTGCTTCCCTGGCTAGCTTCAAAACATGATCCTCAGATCTCAGCCTCTTGAGTAGCTAGGATTACAGGCATGAGCCACCAGCATCCTGCTAATTTGCATATTCTTAACTCTCATACCATTTGCCAAAATTGGTGTAGCTTATTATCACCAACTCCTCCCTCCCAAATTATAGGATGCAGCATAGGAGCCCCAGAGTCTCTAAGAAGAGCTAATCAGGCAATTATCAAATTACCTGTCTCCTGATGTTGCAGTCACTGGTTCTGTAGAGAAACTCATACAGTCCATTATTCATTGAGGTTGTAGGACAAATATGTCCCAGATATAATTCATCAGGGAATATCAGGAAGTTATATTCAAATACAGTTGGCTTAACTCCGACCCAGAACCAAAAGAGGTTACACTGTATAATTGCTATTGGGATGTAAGAAAAAGAAAAAGTGTCAGACAAAACTATTATTATGGGAGCTCAGGAAAGTTCAAAGCTAGTTAATTGTAAATGACACCCCTGTGGGGAAGGAAAAACATTTTAGAGGTTTTCTTACCTTCTCCCTTAAAACAGTCATACATCCTCTCATGTTCTAGTATCCAGAAGAGTCTAGTAGAATCTAGAAGGATCTTATACATAGATGAGAACCAGCACCAGAATGATGCTGATCCCACATTGTAGTTCCCCAGTGGAAGACCATCTCCACTGAGCACTCATGTTAGTAATTGTGGATGATTGTCAATCCTGATTTAAATTCCTGGGAAGCAAAGCTTATGTTCTAATCTTGATGTCTATGCCTAAACTTGGAATTTTTCTGAAGCCACCCAGTTAATCACTTAATACTAACAAAACAAGAAATATAGTGATCATAGTTTATTACAATGTTCTTTTCCCTCTACTATTGCCATCTCTTAATTATATTCGCAGTTACCCTCCCCCCCTTTCTATTTGAATGAAAGCAGGATGCTGAACTGTATAAATCTGGCAGTTAATACCTAGAGTAATTTGACTACTGGGCTAGCTTGTAAAGTCTGAGCAGAGAATTAGGTGGTATTTTACAATGCTAATTGCTGTTATTACTTCAGAGCCAAGAAAAAAATAACCCACACCATATATTTAATATATATTTGTTGAATGAATATGTGGACAATACTTCCTTTACTGGGAAAAAGAAATACATGAAGATACTCCTTGATCACTAGGCTTTGTTTTAGAAAAACAATAAAACATACAATTAGAAGCAGGGCATCAGTAGCTCACACCTGTAATCCTAGCTACTCAGGGGGCTGAGATCTTAGGATCATAGTTCAAAGCCAGCTAGGGCAGGGAAGTCAGTGAGACTCCTCTCCAACTAAGTAGAAAACGTCTGGAAGTGGAAGTGTGGCTCAAGTGATTGAGTTCCAGTCATGAAGTTAATGAAGTACCAGTTAATAAAGTTAGGGAACAGCATCCAGGCTCTGAGTCCAAGCTCTGGTCCTGGGGCACGTGTGCTCATGCACACACGCACACATACACACAAATGTACAATTTGGGTTAAAAGCCAAAGATAAAATCCTCCCGAATCTTTCTGGTGAAGAACTTGGAAAAGCTACCAGCTTCAGAATTTGCTAAACATTTTCAACCAAAAGGTATTTGAGACTCTAATCATTTTAAGTTAATTAAAAAATACTTTTTTTGGGGGGGATCGGTCATGGGGCCTGAACTCTGGGCCTGGGCGCTGTCCCTCAGCTCTTCAGCTCAAGGCTAGCACTCTACAACTTGAGGCACAGCGCCACTTCTGGCTTTTTTTCTTTTTGCTTAGGTGGTGCTGAGGAATTGAACCCAGGGCTTCATGAATGCAAGGCAAGCGCTCTACCACTGAGCCACCTTCCCAGCCCCTAAAAAAATTTTTTTTGTATGCCAGTTCTGGGGTTTGAACTTAGGGTCCCTGAGCTTTTATTGTTCAAGGCTAGCACTCTACCACTTGAGCCAAAGCTCCACTTCTTATTTTTTCTGGTGCTTAATTGGAGAGAAACGTTTCAGAGTTTCCTGCCTGGCCTGGCTTTGAACTGTGATCCATAGATCTCAGCCTCTTGAATAACTATGATGATAGGTGTGAGCCATCAGCACTTGGTTTATAATATAAATTCTATTTTTAATGTGCGCTTAAGGTAAATATGATAATATGAGAAGCATATATATTATATAGATAATAAAATGGCTATTATAGTGAAATAAATCAATGTAGCCTTCATTTTATATTATTACTCATTTTTAATCTCTGTGGCAAGAACAGCTATAATCTACTTATTTAGTAAATACCCTGAATGCAAATATGCTATTCACTATGATTATCACGTACATTCAGTCTTTTCCACTTGTCCATCCTAACATGTGATATTCTTTGATGTCCATCTTCTCATTTTCCTGTCCCACCCCGACTCTGGTAACTATTATTCTATTTCTCATTGCTGTGCATTTGACTTTAAAAAATTTCTACACATAAGTGAGATCAATGTAATTTTTTTCTGTGCCTGGCATATAATCTTAGCATAATCCTTGCGGTCTACCCATGTTGTGTCTAGTTGCAGGGACTTCTTTTTTTAATGCAGAATAATTTTTTGGTATATGTTATCTGTCCCACAATTTTTAAAAATCCATTCATCCATCAATGGATGCCTCGGTTGTTTCTCTATCCTGTGAACCTGTAATATTTTCAAGTGAAGTACTGAAGTCAGGAAGCAAGAGAACGATTCAAGATCTAGAATTTAAATCAAGTAATTTGTGGAGACCAAGTTGGAAAATCTGAGAAGGAAGTTCTGTGCTATTTTAGGAAGGCAGGCATGGAACCATAGGAAAGGTAGGTTAAGCTGGGATTGGTTTGCTTTCAGGGATAAGCTGCTACCTTGAGCTGCTGGTAATTACTGCAGTCCTGGAGAATCTCGGTTCTACAATCTCTAAGGTCATGTCACATTGGATGGCGTGTTTTCTCTTTTCAGCTCACATCTGATTGGTAGATCAGTCTTTATCCTTTTCCAGAGATAGAAAGAAGATGTCTCAGAGGACTCACTAGCCAATCTAAGTTGTGTGATGAAGTGTAAAGATGCTTAGTGAATTCCAGAAGTAGAAATGAAAGCCAAGCATGATATGGTATAAATAGGATTGGTGTATACATAATTTAAAAACTTACTTTGGTGGATAGAAGAGGCTGTGTCATAGAGGAAGTGCGCCCAGGAAGGGCCGTTTTTAGGGATATTCACAATGAGCTACTGGTGGCGTGGGCTTGAGTTGTGGAAAACATGGGAAGAAACAAGTTGGTGACCAAAAATTTCACACAATTTGTTTCACTGTAGCTGTGGCAATTTTAACCTACACAGCAGAATCCAAGTAAATGCGTTCAAAATGTAGTGAAACGCAAAAGGGATATTACCAATTGCATGTTAATCAGTTATTAACTAATTCAATTGAACTGGTATGTGGTAAAGAAGAATCAAAGGATCTTAGCAAATCTGTTCAGTGTGATCACTAAGATCTTCACACTGAGGACTTCACACTGAGTTCTAACTTCTGTCAGAATAAAAAATGGCTTAGTAGTAGAGTGCTTGCCTAGCATGATGAAGCCCGGGGTTTGATTCCTCAGTACCACATAAACAGAAAAAGCTGGAAGTGGTGGTACTGTGGCTCAAGTGGTAGAGCACTAGCCTTGAGCAAAAGAAGCTCAGAGACAGTGCCCAGACCCTGAGTTCAAGGCCCAGGACTGGCAAAAAAAATAGTATAGTCCCTCTAGCTTTTTACTTAAATTACATGTGGAGTCATCTTCAGCGCTTATTGAAATATAGATTTCCCCAGGGAAGCAAACAATGCATCCTTTCCCTTATATGAGGAAGCTAGATTTGCCTTATAAACATATAGGCAAATACGTTGTGTGGTATGCAAGTGTGTACAAATGTATTAACCGAAATACAGTAGACTCAAGAGAGAGCTTAAACAGTGTAATTCCTTAGAAAGGCACAAATCAAAGTTCAGAAAAATAATAGACCAGGAAGCAAGCACTCAAAAGGGGTGGGGTGGGGTCAAGGGGAGATGGGTAGATGAGGAAAGAGGGGGAAGAGAGGGAAAATGCAGCCAACTATCCACTGTAGGGCTGGGAAGGTGGCTTAGTGGTAGAGTGCTTGCCTAGCATGCATGGAGCCCTGAGTTCCACTCCTCAGTACCACATACACAGAAAAAGCCTGAAGTGGCGCTGTGATTCAAGCAGTAGAGAGCTAGCCTTGAGCAAAAGAAGCTCAGGGACAGTACTCAGGATGAGTTCAAGGCTCAGGACTGGGGAAAGAAAAAAAGAATCCAATGTATATCCTATAAAATAAAGATGAGTGGAAGGGGTCATTAAGTGCTTTGTTAAATGGTAACTCCTTTGTGCAGCTACTTAAGAGCATAAAAAATAAATGAAAAAGAAAATATAGATTCTTGGGTAAAATTCTCAGAATTTGGACTCCTTAGATGTGGAGTGTGCTCATTCATCTATATTTTCAACTTTGTCCTCTAGGTGTCTCCAAAAATCACCAAGAGAGATGAGACTTACATTTGTTAGATTTTTCAACTTTGTGTTTCAACTGTAAGAGGTTATTTTCCTCTAGCAATTTAGCACTGAGAAGGCTTTTCTAATGTCCTGAAATGGGCTATTTCAAACAACTGTGTTTAGGAGGTGGGCCAGACTACCTTAAAAAATGTATGGTGATAGAACTCAGTCTCTGTCAAAAGGTATGTCGAGAATTCCAATATTGTGGCATCCAGCTATACCAAACTGAGAAAAAACACGGATCTGAAAGTCCAAATAAAGGAAGGTGTTTCTCTCTTGAAGAGCTGACAACAGGTAATTTCTATAGCTGAGTGAATACAAGATCACTCTTTCATCTTAGACAGAGGAATTTTCTTATATCTATGCAAACAATGTCATCCTCCTTATATTATGATAAGTTATCCTTAAAGGGGGAAGAGATTTTGCAAGGAAATGGAAGCTACCAGTGGTCACACCAGGAAAAGATAGAAGCTATTCAAACTTCAGTTATGTACTGAAAACAGTATATGTGGTATAGTTCTTTAACTTGTAGTAACACAACACTGGATTGAAACAGTCAGATTTAGAAAGCCCCCTCCCCACAGGGGGCTTATTATTCTTGATTATTATCTTACAGTTATTGTGCTGAGGATTTAATCCAGGGCTTTTTGCATGTTAAGCAAGTATTCTTCCACTGAACTACAATCCCAGTTCAGAAACCACACTGAGAACCACCAATTAGCCACTCTCTCTCTGATTTCTTTGACAATACCTGGTGGGTAATCTCCAAAGCAAGTACACATCAGACAACACAGGAGAAGCAGTCTTCTGAACACCAGAAAATCCTTCATCTGGTCAGAGCTCAGGCAACAGGAGACTGGAACTTGTGAGAGGATCATCCTGTCTTGTTTTATCTTCACCAAACTCATCAGGTGTTCACTATATACATAGCGTTGAGTAGTTTGGAGACAGCCATTATTTACTTAGAATATGAGTCTTCTAAAATGTCACATTTTGTTATGACAGGTACTAAAGATCAATGAAGTAGTATGGCATGTAGCATTTAAATGTTTTATGGAGACTGTTTTTTTTTGGGGGGGAGGGGTGCGTGTCTCAGGATACCTTTGGGACTCCATCCATTTCAGGTGTGCGTTCTTTGGGTTTCTGAGGATTAATCATTGGGAAATAATTTGTAAAGCACAGACTCAGTTCTTGCAGGTTTTTTTTTGTTTTAGCTATTTGCCAATAGCTCTAGTCCTGAACACATGTATTTCTAAGTGGGAAGATGGCAGGCTTGAAGCGAACAGCTCCAAAGAATATTACATTTCTTGCAAATCACCAAAGCAAAGCTCTGAGAATGGATGTGACCAGGTGGGCCAGTTCACTTGCTCCCATATAATGCCAACAAGCAACCTTTGTCAGAGTCTGTTCTTAAGGCTAACTCTTAGTTAACACGATGTTAGGAAGCACTTAATATTAATGTGGAATTCCTTTATTCTATTAAATAAGAACTCCTATCACCTGGGCATCTGACTCAGTCAGTCTGGAGTTAAGATGCAAGAAAATGGACTCGTGGTACACACTGAGAATCATGATGGTTTGATTACAATTTGGAAATAGAGGTCTTATCATTTCTATCTATATGGATATATTTCCCAATTTGGTTGAAAATAATAGAGATATGTTAAAAAACAAAATTCATAACCAATTGATATTTGCTCTTCATGAGATCAAAGTTTCAAGGACATTGTTCAAAAGAAAAGGAGGACTCTGAGCTCATATCCATGCAAATAGAACCAGGCAAATTCAGGACATTTAAAAAAAGAACACCTTAAATTTGGTCTGTGTATTTGGTGCCTATTCTTCCACCCCTCAAATGAATCTGAAAGCTTCTAGTATCTCAAACATAGTAGAAAAGGGGGACAGTCTTATCTCACCTCCTTATTATCTCCTAACCTGCTTCTTGTATAACCCACTCACCCAACTGAAGTATCATGCAGATGTATATTATTAATGTATTTATTTTTTGTAAGTCATTAAAATATTTTTTTTGTTAGTCATGGGCCTTGAACTCAGGGTCTGGGCCCTGACCCTGAGCTTTCATCTCTAGAAGCCAGCACTCTACCACTTTGATCCACAGCCCCACTTCCAGTTTTCTGGGGGTTAATTGGAGATAAAAGTCTCACAGACTTTTCTGCCTAGTCTGGCTTTGAACCACAATCCTCAGACCTCAGCTTACTGAGTAGCTAGGATTACAGGCATGAGCCACTGGCTTAAATGTAGTTTTAAACTTAAAACAAAGTACTCAACCCAGAGATAGGTTATTATTATTTTTCAGGCGCTTCCGGCACCAAAAAAAAAAAAACAACCTCCCCAAACTAAAGATTCATGAGTAGAAATGACCCACTGTAAAAGCATCACAAACCAAGCATGTACACAGTAGCTAAGTAGTTTGGAGATTTGGACTACTTCTTCCTCGATCAATTTGCTTACATTTTGCTGGCTGGGTTTTGCAGGTTGGCAGATAGAGGTGACTAAGATTGGACTGATGAACGTTGAAGACGTTGTCCTGCATCCAGGCCTTGACCACCCCAAATGGCAATATCTCTGAACACAGTGTTTTGCTGCAGTCTTTATTCTGATACACATAAAACATTTAAAGCCACAATAGTTAGAGTTAAAGTATGTTTATGGCGAGCAAATGCAGTCATTATAGCCAATGTACATTATATAAACATTGAATGACATAACTTGAGGGTAGGGATGGGAGGGGAGAAATGGGGTTGAAGAATGGAAGTGGTAACACCAATCAAGTAGCATTGGACTCATAACCTGACCAACGGGATCACAACCTCTTTGTACAACTATTTAATAAAATAACAATATTTGTCTACATCACAGGTTGAATCTACATGATGGTGAATTATTCAATACATTACATTTCTTTCTTTTTTATTGTCCCATCTCTTATGGAATGCCAAGTTGGAAATACATGAAGAAATTTGTACATGGTGGCCTTTTAGAACTTTTAGAACGTTTATGAGTATAACAATACAAATTTAGGCCATAGCGAGGGTTGTTCAATGAATTCATCAATGTCATTTCAAATTTCTGTATCACCAGAGCATAACGTGACTGAGTTTTATTAACCAGTCATCCAAAGGAAAAAAAAAGCAGAATGAATTTTTTTAAAATTTTTTGTGGAGCTGAAGATGTTCAAAACCTAGAGCCTCACCCAAGGTTAATCAAATGCTCTACCACTGAGTTACACCCTAGTTCCAAATATTCATTGAAGCTCCTTTTCCTAGTGAGATTTTAATTTTCAGTTAAAGGTCCTAATGAGATTTTTAAAACTCTCTCCTTTTATGTTGTCATCTTCTATTTTAAAGAAAGGGTAGCTCCTGTTCCTCAAAACGCAGTTACTATTCGTCCTGGGTACTTGAGATGATTTATTATCTAAAAGTAGAAACATAGAATTCCAATCTCCACCTCAGGCCTTCTGAATTACAGTCTACCTTGTAACAAGATCCTCAGGTGATAGGTTTTCTTTCTAAAGACTACTAGTGAGAACCAACACTGCATGCTTTCTGAAGGTGAAACCCTATAGACCAATGCTTCTCGAAGTGTGGTTGCTGGACTGTACCTGCATCATCTGAGAATTGATAAAAGTGTCAATTCTCAGTTTTGCCCAATCAGGAAAGTGGGTGGGATTTGTAATGACTCCATTTCCTGTTAAGTTTGACAGCTATGGTTTGGAGGTTGGTTGGTGGAATAAAGTCAAAATAGATAGCCTTATATTATCAAGCTTTCCTTTCTGAGGTATGTGGGGGAAATTAAATTCTCTTACTATTTTTTTTTTTTTGGTGTTCAGATGTGGAGTTTTAATACAGTACATCTTAGCGCACCAAATAACCACATTGAATGGTACAGGCTCTAAAGCAAGGGTGGAACCCTGAATTAGCTTTAAATTACCTTTCACAGGCCTACCTCTTCCCAACGGTCATCATTAAATGTTGTGCGTGACTTTGTTTTTGTTTTAAAATTGATGTGTTATTCTACACTCAGATGGCACCCCTACCTGGTATTTTCTCTTGTTCTTTGGTAATTGAATAAAAAAAAGTGTTAAATTTTAGAAAGTGAACTGATGGTAAGTTGATAGTGGGTGTGTGCTGTTCGAAGTGGTGGGTGGATAATCGCTCACTCCTGAGTGTGGCTCCAACGATTTGGGTACATAAGGCCACCTACTCCTCTGCATACTCCACTTACTCTGCTTGCTCCTGTGTCCTCAATAGGGTTTGTTTTCCAATAGGGGCACACGAAGACTTTTCATGGGTGGAAAGGGCTCTTGGTCCTCCTTTTCTTGATGTGGAGCTGTGCTGAGGACTGGTCAGGTACCAACTGTAATTTGGAGGGCTGGAAATTGTTGACCACTGCTGAAAGATGTCACTTTTAGGTTCTCTGTGCTTTTGAAGAGGTTGAATCTTATTAATAGCTAAGGATGCATATGGGGAGGGAGTCCTCTTTTTTTTTTTTGGGTCCAGTTGTGGGCCTGAACTCTGGGCCTGGACACTGTCCCTCAACTCTTCAGCTCAAGGCTAACGCTCTACCACTTGAGCCACAGCGCTACTTCCGGCTTTTTTTTCCTTTGCTTATGTGGTGCTGAGGAATCGAACCCAGGGCCTCAGGCATGCAAGGCAAGCGCTCTACCACTGAGCCACCTTCCCAGCCCCAGGGAGTCCTCTTTTTATGACATCCTAAGATCATGCTGCACCTATTTGTCCCCACAATCCTGGAGAATGTGTCCTAACTTGAAAACCACTTTATTTTTCCAACTCCTCTTTGCTGTTATGTGTGTGTGTGTGTGTGTGTGTGTGTCTGTGCGCATGCGTGTGCATGCTTGTCCTGGGGCTTGAACTCAGGGCCTGGGTGAAATTCTGGAGCTTTTTACAGTTCCATTTCTCGCTTTTTGGTGCTTAACTGGAGATAAGAATCTCAAGGACATTCCTGCCTGGGTTGGCTTTGAACCTTGATCCTCAGATCTCAGCCTCCTGAGTAGCTAGGATTACAGGTGTGAGCTACCAGCACCCAGTTGGGATTACCTTTTTAAATTCCAGTACAATTCTTTGGAGATATAATTCTTGTTTATTGCTAAATAGTATTTCAATGGTTCACTCGGCTGAGTGAGTCCTTTAACCTCTGAATGAAATTTGGTCTGTTTCTAGATTTTAGCTATCATGTATAAAGCTGTTGGCAAACATTTATGTGCATTTGATATGAAGATAAATGTCTATCTGCCTTTCCAATAGTTCTTTCGTGGGCTGAATGGTAGTTGAATATTTAGGTTTTTAGAGAAGTTGTGAAACTTTTCCAATGTGATTGATTCATTTTATGTTGTCATCAGCAATGCATGAGTGACACAGTTTTTTTTGGGTCCTTGTTTAGCACATTATGGTTGTTGTTGTTTGTGGGGCTTGAACTCTGGGCCTTTTCAGCTCAAGGAGAATGCTCTAGCACTTGAGCCAAAGCCTCACTTCTGGTTTTCTGGTGGTTTACTGGAGATAAGAGTCTTATGGACTTTCCTGCCCAGGCTGGCTTTGAACCATGATCCTCAGATCCTCAGTTTCCTGAGTAGCTAGGATTATAGGCGTGAGCCAACGGTGCCTGGCCAAGCACACGATGTTTTAAATTTGTATTTTATTTGTTCTATTGCATGTGTATTGTAGTTTTAGTTTAGATTTCAATATCTTTTCATGTGCAATACTGTCATCAGGGGAAAAATGGCAGACTAATAGAGTGTACATCTGAAGAGTAATTTTCCAGTATTTTCTGAGACCCTAATTACAAGTGAGGGGATTTCTCCTTAGCTACTCTCTCCTTTTTTGGGGGGGAGAGGTCCAGTTGTGGGGCCTGAACTCTGGGCCTGGCGCTGTCCCTCAGCTCTTCAACTCAAGACTAACCTACCACTTGAGCCACAGCGCCACTTCCAGCTTTTTTCTTTTTGCTTATGTGGTGCTGAGGAATCGAACCCAGGGCCTCAGGCATGCAAGGCAAGTGCTCTACCACTGAGCCACCTTCCCAGCCCCACTCTCTCCTTTTGTTCCAATGCCTACATAGTCATCATTTCTAGATTTTTCTTTCAAATTCTCTTCTATCTACATCAAGTAGCACATTATGTCAGAAAATTTATTTTTTCTGACACACGCATGCTCACATGCACACACACCAGATAGGACAGTTATTTTGCATAAAAGGGATAGTGGTTTTATTGTCTTTAATTTATTTTTTCTGACACATGCATGCTCGCATGCACACACACCAGATAGGACAGTTATTTTGCATAAAAGGGATAGTGGTTTTATTGTCTTTCCACATTCAAAAAGCTGATTGCTAGGCCTGCATGTGCTGGATAGGTCTTTTTTTTTTTTTTTGCCACAGTGGATACAAAAATGGAAGCCAACACTTGCTTCTAGGCGTAGAGTGCTAGAAGATGCTCAGTACTTAGCACAAATGCTGTAACATCAATTCAATTCTTATGAGCATCAATACTCAGTTCTTGTGTCAATCAATTCTTATGAGGCTTACTCTATATTGAAAAAAGCTTGCTCTGGAGAGCTGGTCGAGGATATTTTATGTTACACTGATACGGTTTTTTTCTTTTTCTTTTTTTTTGTCGGCCATGTGGCTTGAACTCTGGGCCTGAGCGCTGTCCCTCAGTTCTTCAGCTCAAGATGAGCAATCTACCCCTTGAGCCACCGCACCATTCCTGGTTTTCTGGTGTTTTTTTTTATTAGAGATAAAATCTCATGGCCTTTCCTTCCTGGGCTGGCTTTGAACCGTAATCTTCAGATCTCAGCCTTCTGAGTAGCTAGCATGAGCCACCAGCGCCCAGCCTGACATATTTTTTTCTACATAAAGATTCATGGAAGAATCTGTTTGGAGGATGAGACCATCTATGTGAGCATTTTAAGGGAGGAAATTGTAATCTAGAGACTTTCTTTAGTAGACTTGCCAAGCCATGTTTTATTTTAATCAGGTACAATCTCTTCATTTGTGTTCATAAGCTGAGCTAAAACATTGTTGGATGCAGTAATAGCTTACTTCTTAACAGAAAGCATCTATTTCTGCCTCTCAGCCATTGAAGTGCAGTGCACCCCCAAGTGGATCCTCATCAAGATTAAACCGACGCTATTTCATAATTCATGTATGAACCCGAAGAAGCATTCTTAGGGAGTAGCTGCCCTGTGACCCATGTTCATCCAGATGGTCAATAGGAATTTTTCTACTGTCATGATGAATGTGGCATCGTCATTTATGTAAGAGAAATGTCTCTTTTACTTAAAACTTAAGTGTTTGTGTTTCCCTTGATAGGCTTATAAAACAGAGGTCATTAAGTAAGCCTGTTTTCACAGTATGAATAGGTAAAGTCTTCAACAGTTATATCCAGGATGAGTGAAGTAAAGGAAAACATGCCAAATGCTCTTATTGTTGAGCAGTGACTAAAAATTCTTATTATTTGATTAATGGTGGAGTAGGTTGCAGAAGTCTTGAGGAAAAAAAAAAGTATTTTCCTTGCACCCCAGTTACTATCCCTACTGTCCCTAAACTAAGGAAATGCTGGATAGTACAAAGACAGAGACAGTGGCTAAGACCAGAAGGCTTTGCAAAGTAAATGTTTAATACTAATACCATTGACCCTGAAAGCAGGGTGCCAGTTGCTCTAGTAACCTAATTGGGAGGCTAGCTAATTGGGAGGCTGAGACCTGGAGGATCTCAGTCTGAAGCCAGCACAGGCTGAACCATTTGTGAGACTCCCAATTACCCAGCAAAATACCACAAGGAGGCTCCACCAAGTGATTAACTGCTAGCCATGAACAAGAAAGCTGAGTGAGAAAGTGAGACGTGAGTTCAAGCCCGAAAACTGGCACATAGACACAAAACTACGCGCAGAATACCCAAGGGTATTCTTCAACAGGCATAGTTATGCGTTCTACATAAAAGAATCATAGACGGGCTAGGAAGGTGGCTTGGTGGTAGAGTGCTTGTCTTGCATGCATGAGGCCCTGGGTTTGATTCCTCAGCACCACAGAAGCAAAAAGAAAAAACCCGAAAGTGGTGCTGTGGCTCAAGTGGTAGAGCACTAGCCTTGAGCTAAAGAGCTAAGGGACAGCACTCAGGCCCAGAGTTCAGGCCCCACAACCAGACTCCCCCCCCAAAAAAAGAATCATAGTAATTTTTGACTTAAAAAGTATGACACCTTTGTGCCACTAATTTGTTATGCTAATAAAATCGGGGGGGGGATATTGAAAAATCAGTGACATTTTGCTTTTACATTTTTATTTGATTCATTATCCCACACAAATGTTATAAGAAGTAGTAGTACTACGCCAGGCCTAGATGAACATTACTGAAAGGAAACTTTGAGATGGATTTGAGTATGCAGGATGTGAAGTGCCTGGAGAGAAAGAGGATTGAGGGATGAAATTGAGCTGTGATTTCGGCTCAAAGACAGTTCTAGTTGCCATTAGCATTCTTGATAGACAAGATTAGAAATTGGAACTTGATACCTATAAGGTCACTGCTTTTTTGTGTGTGCTAGTCTGAGATTAGAACTTAGAGCTTGGTGGTTGTCCTTCAGCTTTCTCTTTTTTGCTTAAGGCTAGTAATCTATCGCTTGAGCCACAGTTCCACTCCTTACTTTTTGGTAGTTATTCAGAGCTGGGGGTCTCACAGACTTTCCTATCCGGGCTAGATTCAAACTACAATCTTCAGATCTCAGCCTCCTGAGTAGCTAGGATTACAGGTGTGAGCTACTGGTGTCTAGCTGAACAGAATTCTTGAGGATTCATGATGAGCAGTGGTAGTGCTATTACCAAATGGGAGCCAGCTGATCTGAAAGTGTTGCCTGCCCTTAAGAAACATTTTAGCTACACCTGCCTGTGAACACACACTTCAGTATGAATCACCAAGATGTTCTCTTTCAACTAACAAGTATTGGTCACCTTTCATGTACAAGCATCGTGCCAGATTTTAACTTCATCAGTTTATTAGGAGAATGGTCCCATTTCCTACGACCAGATGCTGTTTGTCATTTAAGGAGAGAGCGACCATTTTTAGAGAGGCATGGCATATCTATTAATTCCCATTTAAACACCTTGAAGTTTCCCCAAGTTACTTGAAACAAACATCTATTCAAACCTTTTTTCTTTTGATGTTCTTTGTTTGTCCCTTTAGAATTCTGGAGATGTTACCCTGTTCCAAACTAAGATCAAGTATACCGCACGCAATTCTATCGTCCAATCTGAAATCCCCTGTCATGTGTTCACCGCAGGTAAATGTAATATGCTAACCACCTGTCCCAGCCCCTAGCTTCATCCTTAAGTTCCAGACCCTCCACCCCCTCCTTGTAAGGGTAAATGGTACAACCAGGGGTGTTCATGGCATGAAACACTAATAAGAACTTATCCATTGATCCTTGACCTTGCATTCTCCAGAAAGTGATAACAATTAAGTATACGTTTGTTATCATGCAAAAATCCAGTGGTTGCAATTGCCTGCTGAGTATGTTAGGATCACCAAGAAGACAGAAGGAGGATGAATTCATTTTATGATACAAGTGCTAGTCACTGAATTACATCACAGTCAACTGAATCAGATTAACTTTGCCTGGGTTAAGATTCAACCTTCTTCTGGTCGGTTCAAAGCCAGCCCAGGCAGGAAAGTCCATGAGACTCTGATCTCCAATAAACCACTCAGAAAACCAGAAGTGGCACTGTGGCTCAAGTGGTAGAGCGCTAGCCTTGAGCTGAAGAGCTGAGGGACAGCGCCCAGGCCGAGTTTAAGCTCCATGACTGACAAAAAGAAAAAGAAAAAAGAAAAAAAAAGATTCAACTTTCCTTTAGCACCTTAGTTGTTGTTTCTTTTGAGAAAGCCTAAGGTAATCACTCTTTGGATTAATCCCATTGTTCAGAGTTCTGAGCTCAGAGCTCTGGTTGTATACTGGGCAGAAGTTTCCTGTGGGCTTTTTTTCTATTAGAATTTCCTGTTTAAAATCTTGAATTGAGTTGGCGGCTCAGGGTGCTATGAGCTACAGGCATGAGGACTGAATTCATACCCAAGCATCATAAGAAATATCTTTGACCTAAAATTCGTTCTCTAATTTTAGATGAATCTTCTTACATGTTCCCTTCCCGCAGAAAATTATTAAGAGCAGCTAACATGTCATCTAGCCACTTTCCATACACTGACAGTATTCGGAATACTTATCTTGTATAACTGTTATGGCAAGTCCAGGAGATATTATTAATAATAAATAATATTATTATTTTAATAATAATTATTAATAATAAAATTATTATTTCAGGTGAGGCTCTTGGCAGTGAAATGAGAGTTTCTTGCTCTCAGATCAAGGCAGAAACAATGTAAACTTCCACATATAAGTTTCTGAGCCCATAACATCTACAAACACAGTCTGTGATGTTCCAGAAATCAATACATCAGTATTGATGTAACAGGAATTTGGCCCTGAGTTTCTTCTTGTAAACTTTAGGGCCTGAAGTACTTTGCATTAAGTACTCAGTGCTATGTCTCTATTTGCTTCTCACTTTAGTCAGCATCCAACGCCCCATACAAATGGGAACAGAGTGTATGAAAGTGACGAGGAGATCGAAATAGAAGTGACACTCATTATAGACCACAGGAACAGTGAGGAGCCTACAACATGCGGTACAAAGTGATGAACATGCTTTAAAACATACCCCATAGCTTGAGAAACCTTATCTTTATTCACATTCATGTGTTCTACTTGAATAATTAGACACTTAAAGATACGGTTCCCATGACAGAATACTTTTTCTGTGCGATTCTCTTTTCTCACCTTCCACCTATACCCTCTTCTCTACTTCTACACAGTTGCAGTGTGTCACTTTAAAGTGTGGTCTATGCAGGGGTGGGGGAGGGGGAATTCCATTAGTGTAACTCCCTTGAACAACTAGTTTTTATAAAATAAATACCAGGAAGCTGGCACTTCTGGGGTTAGTGGGTGGGGTGATGAAGTTAAGGGGCGGGGTGCAGATGAATGGAGAGAGAAGGGTGAGGGAACACACTCATAATATTCAATGTACACATGTGAAAATGGACCTCAGATTATTGAGGGGTTGGGTGGGTGGGGCTGGGAGAGGTAGAGACCCAAGAAAGGGGTGCAATGGATCAAGATGCATTGTACTCATACACTTTTGACATCATGAACTGAAACCCCTTTGGACAACTACTTAACTCTATGCAGTCTATTTATGAATAAAGTCTGCTCTATTATTTTTTGTGTGTCTTTTTGTTGTTGCTGTTGGTTGTGTGGCTTAAACTCAAGGCCTAGGTGCTGTCCCCAAGCATCTTTGTGCTCAAAGCTAGTGCACTCTATCACTTGAGCCACAGCACCACTTCCAGTTTTTGAATGGTTAATTGGAGACTTTCCTACCCAGGCTGGCTTTGAACCTCAGGCCTCAGATCTCAGCCTCCTGAGTAGCTAGGATCACAGGCATGAGCTGCTGGCACCCAGCTGCTGTGTGTCATTTTAAAACTTCAATACTCATTATAAAGTGCTTTTATTTTTGGCAGAACTGGGGTTCAAACTTAGCTTTGCACTTGCCAGGGTTGCTCGCTAGGCTGGTGCTAGACCAGCTGAGCCAATCTTCCAGCCCTACTTTTTGCTGGATATTTTGGAGAACTTTTCTGCTTGGGCTGTCCTCAAGCTGTAAGCCTCCAGATATCAGAGGCCAGACCTGGCAATACACCACCTCAACCAATGGCGGGGTATGGTTGCACAGGCCTGTTGGTCCAGCTGTGGGGAAAACACAGTGGCTGGGCATAGTGGGGGCACTTTCTGCCATCTGCAGTGACCTGGGGAAGCACAAATAGGTTCATAGTCCCAGACTGACTGGGCATAAGGCCAAGCTTTCCCTTGAAAATGACCAGTTTAAAAATAATGGAAGGGGGGGGGTTGTTGGAGGTGTAGCTCAAGTAGTAGAATGCCTGCCTAGCAGGTGCAAGACTATGAGTTCAATCCTCAGTAACACTAAAAAAAAAGTGAAACAAGTCAGAAAGATACTTCATGACTTCACCTGCACACAGTTATTAGAGGCTGAGGAAGAGAAACAGATGGAGGAAAGGTGACATTGATGAAAGGTTCAACATGTCAGCTAGACAGAAGGGAATGTGCTCTGTGCTGTACTGCACAGAATGCTGACAATAATAAATGCTACCATGTCTATTTCAAAACTGCTAACAGGATTTTTAAAAATGTTTTCACCACAAGAATAAGTATGGATTTTCTATCTTTGTTTATACATTTTTCATTGTAAATATATACATCATATCCTATAAAGAAATACATTTGTCAAAAAATAAAAAAACACTATGGAAACAGCTTGCATAAAGTTCCTGAGCCTATTGGGATGCATAGAATGTCTACAGAGCAACTGTGGGGAACAGGCGAAATCTTATTGAGATTAAAAACCAACAGCCAGGCCTCTATGGCTCAAGCCTGTAATCCTAGCTACTCTGGAGGCTGAGATCTGAGGATCTGGATTCAAAGTTAGCCTGGCAGGAAAGTCTGTGAGATTCATCTCCACTGAACTACCAAAATAGCTGGAAGTGGAGCTGGGGCTCAAGAGGTAGAACATTAACTATGAACATGAGAAAGTCAGGGACCAATGCTCAGGTTCTGAGTTCAAGCCCCAGGACCAGCGCGCACACACACACACACACACACCCAGGACCAGCGAACACACACACACACACACACACCAAAAATTCCAACCAACTTTAAAACCATGGCAGAGGAGTTGGGTAAAGCATCTAATTTATTAAATTTGATTTAAAAAAATGGAAGTTTATGAGCAATATGGTGGAAAACCACTGGAAAACCTGAACCAGCAGAATGACATCATCCAACTTGGTTCTCACGCAGTTCATTCTGGTTGCTGTGCAGAGGTTAGACATCAAGATGGAGCCTGAGCTAAGAAGGGCAGCGGGTTAAGGTGGTGGCTTTTAGTCCAGTGGTCCTCATACAGGAGTGGGTTTTCCTTCCAGAAGACATATCTGAAGATGGTTTTATTTGCTGTAATGAGCATGTTCCTATGTTATGATCGTGAAGTAGGCATAGGCTAGATGTGCTGCTAACTCTCCACTGGTGATTAATTATCTGTCTCTGCCCCACCAATGTGGAGATGAAAAGCCCTGTGTCAGAGGTACCAGTGGAAAACATACGAAGTGGCTCATTCTCTCTTATAGTCTCCCTCTCCCTCTCCCTCTCTCTCTCCTTCTCCCTCTCCCTCCCCTCTCTCAGATGCAGATAGTTAGTTGTAAGACCTGAGAAAAGGTAGAGTTTATGATCTGTAGCTAATGGATAGTTGGAGGTTCCCCTGCTTCAGGAACTCTTACTGTGAAAAGACCACGTTGAAGATGCTCACTAGTTTTCCGCTAGGGGGCGCAGTTGAACATCCAGGTCTGAACCTCAGGAGGGAAGTTCCAGGCTAGAGATGTAGAAAACTTGGTTCCTTTTGAGGAACCTCCATACTACTTTCCAAAGTGGTTGAACAAGCTGACACTCCTACCAACAATGCAGTAGGGTACTCTTTTGGCCACATCCCCTCCAGCATCTGTTGTTATTAGATTTCTTGGTTATAGCCATTCTAATTGGGATGAGGTGGAATCTCAATGTTGTTTTGATTTGCATTTCTTTTATGGCTAGAGAAGTTGAGCATTTCTTCATGTGTCTATTGGCCATTCTTATTTCCCTCTTCAGAGAAGTCTCTCTTTAAGTCTTTAGCCCATTTATTAATTGGGCAGTTGTTTCTTTGAGGATTTGTTGTTGGGGAATTTAATTTTTTGAGTTCTAAGTATATCTTAGATATGAGACTCTTGCTGTTCTGTGGCTAGTAAAGATCTCCTAATTCGTGGGCTTTCTATTGATCTTATTTACTTTGTTTTTTGCAATGCAGAGCTCCCCATGACCCAACAATCCCACTTTTGAGCATTTACCCAAATGATCACAAAGAAGGCCATATTAAAGCTACCACCATAACTATGTTTATCACAGCATTATTCCCCATAGCTAAGATATGGAACCAACCCAGATGCCCCTCAGTAGATGAATGGATCAAGAAAATGTGGTATATATACAATGGAATTCTATGCCTCTATCAGAAAGAATGACATCAACCCATTTGTTAGGAAATGGAAAGACTTGGAAAAAATTATATTAAGTGAAGTAAGCCAGACTCAAAGAAACATAGGTCCCATGATTTCCCTTATCTGCAATAACTAGTATATGTCTAGGACAAGCAGAAGAGGTCAAAAGCTATGTACATATGACCATATAACCTGATGCTAAGCAAAATGAACCCCAAGATAGGGGCGCAAGAGGTTTTATCTTTGTTACTGTTCTTTTTAATATACTTATAATGTACTATGTGATTGTTTTTGTATCTTTGTATGTTCTTCCCCCATGGTATAACCAGTTTTCACTATATTTGATTCTGGTGCCCTGCATCTTGTATATACATTTTCTTAATTTGGGGAGGGGAAGGGAAATAACAAAATACTGAAATAAGGATACAGGATGACTCCTTGTAACAATGAGATGTACAAGACACTATGGTGAAAACGAACTTTACAACTTTTCCGGGGGGGGGGAGTTGGGGCGGTGGGGAGGGAAGGGATGGTAGGGGAAAAACAAAGGAGGGGGTAACAATGCTTGATAGGAAATGGACTCATTACCTTACTCATGTAACTGTAACTCCTCTGTATAGTATCTTTACAATAAAAACTATATTTAATAAAAAAAAGAAAATTTGACTCCTTATTTTTAAAAAAACAATATCCACAGATGATCAGACTGGATGATTTCAAAGCGAAGAAGTGGTGAGAAAGACCAAGGGTCCAAGGCTTGGTTCTTGAGATTTCACTTGTTAAGAAGCAGCTGAGGGGGTGAGTGAGGGAGGGGGGAGGGAAGAATCTTCAAATGGGCTCCAAAGCACATTTGCCTGCAAGTAAAGCAGGGACAGAATATGCACAGGTGGAGCTGTCAGCGACTTTGGTGGTTGCTGAAAGGCAAAGTAGAATGCGAATTCAGACTGAAATCATTGGATCCAGCCATGCGCGGGGGTGGGGGTGGGGGCGGGGGAGGGGTGGTGGTGGTGCTGAGGATTTCAAAGCAATTCCAGTGAGCAGGTGAGAGAAAAGTCGGTTGATCAGACTTTATTAAAAGATGGTGAGAAGAAAGGACCCCCAGAGCGTGAACACAAACAGCTTTCCTTGGATGTTAGAAGAGTTGAAATGGGGTTATGGTGGGGAAAAGTGGAGCGAGGAGCTAATGAACAGGTAGAAGGAGTAAGGTGGATGGCTACAATGCCAAATGCATAAAAGGGGGCCCGCACCTATAAGTAGGTGACTCTCACCTGTAATCCTAGCTGCTCAGGAGGCTGAGGTCTGAGGATAGCGATTCGCAGCCACCCCCAGGAAGGAAAAACCAATAAGCCTCTTATCTCTAATAAACTACCAAAAATCAGGAAGAGAAACTCTGGCTTAAGTGGTTGAGCATTCACCTTGAGCAGAAATTCAAGGACAGTGCCTGAGGCCCAGCACTGGTGCACACAAACAAAAAAGCAAAAGCAAAAACACCACCAAAAGGTTGTGGACGGGTGCAGTAGTGGGTGTGGTAGAGACTTTGTGCACAAATGATCCCAGCTGGGATCACGATTCCAACATTTAAACAAGTACGTAGCAAGGTGTTAGAATTAAACATACTTTCTTCTCAATCATGGCCTTAGACTTCAGGAAAAGACAGTGCTATGAGTACAAGGAATCCTCCTGTTTGCTTCCTCTCTTGAGCTTCCAGCCCATAGGGTTGCTGGGAGATTGGGTTTCGGGAAAGGCCTAAGGAACATCCATAGGCAACACCTGGGCTCATGGGGCGCTATAAAGTGACGGGAGGAAGCGCAGCCTCATTCTAGCTTCTGCATCCTGAGGTGGTGGCTTTCCGTCTGGCATCATGAAGTCTCTCTGGCAGTTAGCTGTCTACCTTCTCCTTGTCCCTGTGACTTTGTTTGGAAATGGTGAACCAGTAGGTATGAAACAGAAATTTGAATAATTTGCTCAAAGAAAAGAGCTTTTGTGGTCATTTGGGGACACCGTTCCAAGCGTGCAGAGGGACTGAATTGCTTTCTGATTCTTAAGTTGTTTTGGCTTGATACTAAGTAAAGATTTTCTGGGTGAAATAAGTGTTACCGTCTTATTTTCTTTCTAGAAACTAGATCTGAGTTCCAATTGTGCAGTTTTTACTTTTATGAGATGCTTTCCAGAGATCAGCAGTTTCTTCTGACCTTTGCTCTCCCCTTTCTCTTCGGTCAGCTTGTAACCTTCCCATCAGAAGAACTGGCAAGAATTCTCTCACTGGCTTGCAGGTTTGATCGCCTAATCCTCACCCCCAATGCTCTTCCTAAAGTTGTTTTCTTTTGCTGCCCATCCTCCAGCTTCTGCAGGAATTTACCATTGATCCATCTTTGTTTTTCCACCATTACTTCCCAGTCCTCTTGCGAATAGCAGATCATGGTGACTGGTGCACCTTGGCAAATAAGTGATGTTCAGTGGATACTCTGTGTAAGCATAGAAGTTGAGGGGGCTGGGAAGGTGGCTCAGTGGTAGAGCACTTGCCTTGCATGCCTGAGGCCCTGGGTTCAATTCCTCAGCACCACATAAGCAAAAAGAAAAAAGCCAGAAGTGGCACTGTGGCTCAAGTGGTAGAGCGCTAGCCTTGAGCTGAAGAGCTGAGGGACAGCACCCAGGCCCAGAGTTCAGGCCCCACAACTGTACCCCCCCCCACAAAAAAGAATGTCTCTCAGCATAGAAGTTGAGTGAAGTTGAGTGACATCTGAAGTTAAGTTGTAGGAGGGCTTTGAGATCTGGAGTCTTGATTTTTGTGGGTCATTGGGCTTGAACTCTGGGCCTGAGCACTGTCCCTCTGCTCTTCAGCTCAAGGCTAGCGCTTTACCACTTGAGCCACAGTGCCACTTCTGGTTTTCCAATAGTTTATTGGAGATAAGAATTTCACGGCCTTTCCTACCTGTGCTGGCTTTGAACTGCAATCCTCAGATCTCAGCCTCCTGAATAGCCTTATAGGCATGAGCCACCTGCACCCAGCTTGGTAGGATTTTGGGGGCACTGGCTCTGTGCTAATGTATAATAAGTCAATATAAGTAAATTTGGACTGGTCTAAATTTAGTAGGGGATTGGACTTTTGTGTTCCATTTAGGAGCACTTCTGTGGTGGCTACATTCGATTTGATGTTTTTTTCAATTGATAAAAGATTGTTAATTTATTTTCTCTGTTTAGGGATGCAGCAGGTGTGGCCTTTGAACAAGATGACATTGGAGGGATTTTGGAATTAAGATGCTTAGCTTAAGCATGACACATGTAGTGGAAGTATAATGTGACTATGGCTTCATGGACCTGCATCTTGAAGAACCAGCCCTTAAAGAGCAAGCATTCCTTTTGTTTATTTTTTAATCAGTTGTGAGTCTTGAACTCATAGCCTGGGCACTTTTTGCTCCAGGATAATGCTCTACCACTTTGAGCCACAGCTCCACTTTGATTTTTGAGTGGTTAATTGGATGAGTCTCATGGGGATTTTTCTGCCCAGGCATGATCCTCAAATCTCAGCCTCCTGAGCAGCTAGGTTTAGAGGCATGAGCCACCAGTGCCCAACTAAGATGAAGCAGTCTTGAAAGAATAGAAATCCTTAGGAAGAAAGTCACAGCTGGAGGGATAGAAGTAGACCTGAAGATGTTAGTGAGGAACAGCAAATACAAGTCTTTTGGAACTCATAGTCAAGAAACAGGAATATGAAGAATGAGCAATAGGGTTTCAAGTATAGGCTTAGAATCAGATGCCTATGGCATGTGCTTGTAATCCTAGCTACTCAGGAGACTGAGATCTGTGGAGTTGAGTTCAGAGGCAGCATAAGCAGGGAAATCTGTGAGACTCTTAATATCCAATTAACCAGCAAAAAGCCGGAAGTGGAGTTGTGGCTCAAGTGATAGAAAGCCAGCCTTAAATGAAAAAGCTAAGCACACTGCCCAGGCCCTACGTTCAAATCTGAATACTGGTACCAAAAAATATGAAGTTTAAGTTTAGTTCTGGAAAAGTTTATTGGATTTGTTCTTAGACATGATGATTATTTTGATTGAAAAGATCCAGGCCCTGGAGCTCAGAGTCTTAGTTCAGTGGCTCATTTAGGATCTAGGGAGTAACTTGGTAGTAATTCAATTCTGTAGTTATTATTTTAAATTTACAGGCATTTTTTGTTTCTGAACTGTGCCCTAAAACTCATGCTTAAGTCCTGATATTTGAACAAGTGGTTATGGGTTCCTTTGGAATGACTTATTTTTTAAAATACTAAACACTTTTGTCTACTTCAACACAGACAAGTCCTCTAATTATTGGCTAATGGATGATTTCAGATCCAACACTTAAAAACAAATGCTTCTCAGGTCAAAAACATGAGCAGCACTTCAGAAAGGCTACTGAAAACTTCCAACATAATGCCTGCCCCTCTTTCCCCCAAGTTTTGTGCTCTCTGTGAACTTTGCTTATGCCTCTACCAGTTAAGTGTGGACCTCTGAGTTTTAGGGGTTAGTTTTTTGTTTGTGCTGGAACTGGGGCTTGAACTCAGGGACTGGGCACTTTCTTTGAGTTTTTTTGCTCAGGGCTCTAGTCCAGCTCTCTACCACAGGAGCAACAGCTCCACTTCTGGCTTTTTGGTGGTTAATTGGGGGTCAGAGTCTTACTTTACTGGCTGGGCTGGCATTGAACCTCATTGAACTCTCAGCCCCATGAATAGCAGGCGCCCAGTTGGTAAGTTAATATCGAATGTTTCTCACCCTTGTAGACATGCTTTGTTTTGTTTTCTTTCACTTACCATGAGGTGTGTTTATTTTTTATTTTTTGTGAGGTTCCTGATTTGTGTAGTCTTCATGCTTTATAGTATTCTATTGCTTACATATCACTGGTCATTAACCAATTTATGTCCGGTCATACCTGTTTTTGGTATATATACATATATGCGTATATATATCTATCTATCTGTCTATCTATCTGTCTATCTATCTGTCTATCTGTCTGTCTGTCTGTCTGTCTATCTGTCTGTCTGTCTGTCTGTCTGTCTGTCTGTCTGTCTGTCTATCTGTCTGTCTATCTGTCTGTCTATCTGTCTGTCTATCTATCTAATGCAGTTTTGGGGTGTGTGTGTATGTGTGTGTTTATGTAGAAGAGATTGTTGGGGGTTGTGCAGAGTGTGTTCATGCTTCAGATTCTATAAAACAATTTTTATAAAGTTTGCTCAAAGTTTGAGTGCTCTGGTGGCTTCTTTGCCTTAACTTGGCTTTATTGGCTATGTTCATTACCATGTCAGTGAATGCTAAGTAGTATTTCATAGTAGTTTTTGTTTATCTGAAGTTGGTCATCTTTTAATCAATTTGCCATTTAGAATCATTTTTGGAAATGTGCCTGGGGTAGTCTCTTGACTGCCTTTCAGGGGTATTGTATGTATTCTAGATGTAAATAATGCTACAAATACTTTTGATTTACTTTATACTTGAGTTTTATTTCTTTTGGTACTGGGATTTGAACTCAGGGCCTCCTGCTTGTTGGTCAAGAACTCTACCACTTGAGCCATGCCCTCAGTCTTTTTCGCTTTAGTAATTTTTTCAGATAGAGTCCTCCCTATTTTTGTCTGGGGCTGGATTCAGCAAGATTCCATTTGCTATGTTTTGCCTATGTTTATCTGGTCATGCATCAGCATATCTGGCTGGTTCTTTGAGATGGGCTCTTGGAAGCCTCTCTTTTTTGGCCTACCTTTGCCTTGGAAACCGTGATGGTCTTATCCTCTCCTTCCAGTAGCTAGGATTGCAGGTGTGAGCTATCACACCCGGCATGCTCATGGGATTAAGTTCTTTATCAGATACAGGTTCTGTTTCCAGAAAAGGAATTCCTTGCATTATATTCTGATGGTTCTTAGTTTTTTTAGACCTTCGAAGTCATTTTTCTATATGGCCTCATCTGAATGTTTTTTTCCTGAGGACAAGTTTTGGGGCCTGAAGTTGCCCTAGGAATTATTAAATTGCTATCTTTGAATAGGGCAAAATTTATGGGTTTCATGGTGATATAATTGCCTCAGAAGTTTAACTGGAAAGGCTTCTATTTCTAGCTATAGTGCAGAAAGGGACTTGTGATAAATAATACTAAGGAAACACTCAAAAAGCTCAGCAAATACAAATGTACCTGGCTGATCTCGCCTGAGAGCCATCTGGAAATGGTGGGCCAAGATGTCAGAGAAGAACACCCCATTGAGGTGACCCCAACAATCCATTACACTATCCCATTCAGGACATTTGAAATATTTGGCACCGAGGATGAGAAGAGGTGCAGAGAACCAGTAAAGTGTAGTTTAGGGGGGTGAGGGTGACATTAAGAATTTGCCACGTTCTGCAATAAAGGTCTTGAAAGGCGAAGCTTGCTGAGCAGGGGAAAAACAGAAGCAAGCTAGAAACTTAGATTTTCTTTTTGGAGTAATTTCCAGATTCTTAAGCAGGACAAGCAAGTACAACACAATCCAAACAAAAAAAGGGACAAAACTGCAGCAAAGGGCCTAAGTTCATGCTATAGCTGTCTACAAGCAGGAAATTGAAAAGCAGTGGGACAAAGTTTGGAGTGAAAATAATGTTTATGGACTATATTAAAACATTGCAAGACTGAGCTGGGTGCTGGTGGCTCACGCCTGTAATCCTAGCTACTCAGGAGGCTGGGATTTGAGGATCATAGTTCAAAGCCAGTCCAGGCAGGAAAGTCAGAGAGACTCTTTTCTCCAATAAGCCACCAGAAATCCGGAAGTGTCGCTGTGGCTCAAGTGCTAGAGTGCTTGCCTTGAACTGAAGAGCTCAGAAACAGCGCCCAGGCCGTGAGTTCAATCCCCAAGACTGACAAAAAACAAAAACATTGCAAGACTGGAAATACTCTGCCTTACACATTAGTAGAAGTTCATGAAAGTGAAGAAAAGGTGAAGTTTGTTTTTTTTTTTTCCTGATCCTGAGGCTTGAATTTAGGGCGTGGGCACTATCTTAAGCCTCTTTGTGCTCAACGCTAGCACTCTACCACTGGAGCCACAGCATGACTTCTGGCTTTTTCTGAGTCATTTATCAGAGATAGTCTCATGGACTTTTCTGCCCAGGCTGGCTTTGAACTACAATCCTCAGATCTCAGCCTCCTGAGTAGCTAGGATTCCTGAGTAGCTAGGATTACAGGTGTGAGCCTCAGGTGGATGGCTTCAATCATTTCTCCTATCCTTAGAAGATAAGTCATGGCTTACCCCTTTCCCACATTCAACTTTGATGCTGCTATATTAAGAATGCTTGCTCTGATAACTAAGTGTGCTATCTTTTAAAAATTGGCACATATTACTTATACATAGGGGTTTCACTGTGATCGTTTCATATAATATACCATGATAGTTTACCCTCTCATCTTTCTTATTCTCAGCTCTGCTTTTAGAAATAATTTCAGTGCATTTCACGATACTGTTTCCATTCACATTTTGTGGTGTCTTCATGCTGTTGGGGGTGGTGGTGGTGATCATTTTCTTCAGCCAGACTTTGCTCCCATGCTATAGTAAAGAAAATCCTTTCTTTTTAAAGATGCAGACACTGTTTGCTGTCTGCTGCTTTGACCTTCGAGTTGAAGATTGCACTTTTCTGCCTGCTGTTGTGCCTCTCCTTTAGCACCCCTTTTTGTTTTGTTTTATATTCTTTTACTATATTTGTATTGTCTTTCAAAGTAGTTGTACAGAGGGGTTGCCGTTCAACATGTCATTTTGTAAGTATGATGCACCCTGGTCAATGTCAGCCTTTCCCTCCTTCTCTCTATCCCTCTCGGTGTTCCTGGTTTTCAGAGGATAGGCACTGGATGCTGTGACTGCATTTCTCCCCTTCCTCCCTTCAGCCTTCTACCCCTCCCTGCTCTTGATCTGTCTCCCCTCATCTTAAGTCCCAGTTTCTTGGCATTCATTTTGTTGGACAATGAGTTAGTTTTAGTTGTTGTTTGTTTTTTTAAGGAATTACATCATTTGAATTCAACCCTGCATATACCATACTTCAGTGAATATGTTTGTATATACTTCCTATGATTTGCTATGCATTTACACTTGTTATGATTCAGTATGTGTTGACTTGTATACTTATGAATCCTGGCTTACACATAGATGAGAGAAATGTGTCCTTTGTCTCCCTGGGCCTGACTTACTTTTACCACTTTTTTGCAGGTAATATTCTTTCTAATAGATGAGTAAAATTTCATTGTGTATAGAGAACGATCTCCCTCTGTATGTGTATGTGTGTATGGATAGATCTCTCTCTCTCTCTCTCACACACACACACACACACACACAGTTTATTGATCCATTTGTCCACTGAAGGTCACCTGGGCTGTTTCCATACCTCGGCTATAATCAATAGCGCAGCAATGAACATGGTTGTGCAAATGTGCTTGTGCAAATGGCTTTACTGCATCTTGATTTGTAATCTTTTGGATACATGCCTAAGAGTGGAGTTGCTGGATTATAGGGTAATTCTATGTTTAATTTTTTGGAGGAACTCCCACACTGTTTTCCAGAGTGGTTGAACAATCTACATCCCTACTAACACAGTCTTAGGGTTCTTTTACCCCTACATCTGCGCCACTATCTTGATGGTGGCCATTCTAACTGGGGTGAGTTGGAATCTGTGTTTTTTTTTAATTTTTATTTTATTTAAAAAAATTTTTTTTTTTGGTCCTGCCGTGGGGCCTGAACTCTGGGCCTGAGCGCTGTCCCTCAGCTCTTCAGCTCAAAGCTAGCGCTCTACCACTTGAGCCACAGCGTCACTTCTGGCTTTTTTCTTTTTTGCTTATGTGGTGCTGAGGAATCGAACCCAGGGCCTCATGCATGCAAGGCAAGCGCTCTACCACTGGGCCAACTTCCCAGCCTGAATCTCAGTGTTTTGATTTGCACTTAAGGCTAGAGATGTTGAGTATTTCTCCATGTGTCTCATGGACATTTTTACTACTTTTGAGCAGCTCCCTTCTTGCTCAATTTCTTTTCATTCTGATTCTTTTTTTTTTTAGATTCTTTTTTTGTTTCTGCTTTTCTTTTCTTTTCTTTCTTTTTTTTTTTTGGTCCAGTCGTGGGGCTTGAACTCTTGGCCTGGGCACTGTTCCTCAGCTCTTCAGTTCAAGGCTAGCGCTCTACCACTTGAGCCACACCACCACTTCCAGCGTTTTTTCTTTTTGCTTATGTGGTGCTGAGGAATCAAACCCAGGGCCTCAGGCATGCAAGGCAAGCGCTCTACCACTGAGCCACCTTACCACTGAGCCACCTTCCCAGCCCTCTGTTTTTCTTTTCTATCTGAGCTGCCTCTGAGCTTTTCTACTACTTGAGCTACAGCTCCACTCCCGGCTCTTTTGGTAGTCTATTGGAAATAAAAGTTTCATGGACTTCTCTGCTTGGGTTGGCTTTGAAGCCATGATCCTCAGATCTCAGCCTCCCGAATAGCTAGGATAATGGGCATGAGTCACTCGTGCCCAGTGAGATCTTAGATAATATTTAAGTAGACTGTCCCCCCTCATCTTGTGCTGTTTCCCAGGGCACCTTCACTGACCTGTCCCTTTTCGTCTCTCAGAGGTCGCTGTCCAGTGTGATTTCGCTGGGCTTGATGTCATTGTTAACTCGCTGGTACGCATGGATTGGCGTGTACTTCCCGATGAGATGTTTCTGGGATTTGGATGTCCTGTGACTGATATATGGCAGGATTTCTACAGATTTAGCTACCCGAAACATGAGTGCGGTATCAGCTGGGAGGTAAGCACTGGCACAGCACTTGGCTGAGTCAGTTAGGCACATTGTATTAGACCTGGGAACCAAGTGCTTCAAAGATGGTCCGTGTAGGCTGGGAATGTGGCTTAGTGGTAGAGTGCTTGCCTAGCATGCAAGTGCTTGCCTAGCATGCATGAAGCCCTGCATTCAGTTCCTCAGTACTGGAAGTGTCTCTGTGGCTCACGTGGTAGAGTGCTAGTCTTAAGCAAAAGAAGCTCAGGGATAGTGTGTAGGTCCTGAATTCAAGCTCCAGGACTGGAGGAAAAAAATGGTCCATAGAACAAGACTAATTATATCCACTACTAAATAAAAACCTAAACATAGCAGCTGGGTGCTGATATAGTATTATATATACATATATAGTAACATTATATATAAAGGATTTTTCAGTAATAGTCATTGGCAAATGATAGTGTACCTTAGAAGGAATAAACTCAGGTTCTGTTAAAGTTTACTAGGGTTTTTTTTATTATAAGCAGTGTGCAGGTTTAATTTGTTGAAGCATCAGATTGATACATCTATTTAATTTTTTATACCTTCAGGATGTAAACGGGAGGATTGTTTTTAGTACTGTAGTAACCTTTATCTCGAAGACAACACCAAGGAGAGGATTTGTGCCAATCTTATGTGCTGTTGAGAAACCCCACCCTTCATTACAGTTTGCACCTTGTGTTAAAGACATAAGGTATGACATTTGTTCAGAGTATGTAAAACACGGTGATTCTGGAACCCTGTAAGGATAACACTGATTTTTTCTGTTTTAAAGTCTATCTTTATACAGTCTCATTGGATCTCTTACCTATTTTCCAAAAGAAATTTTGAAAAGGAAGGAAAGAGATGTTTTCTTGCACACCAAGACCTGTCTAGCTTCTGATTTCAGAGTTAGTGTTATTTAAGACAACTGATCTTTATCTCTGAAAATATTGGCTGCCTTCTATCAGTAGACAAAGGAGATCATTTCTTATGGATCATTAATTATTTTTAAGTGCTATTAACACTTAATTCCTCTAATTCCTATAATAGTGCCCCTTAATTCCTCTACTCCATATGTTCTCCATCTTTTTTCTTTGGGTCCGGTCATGGGCCTGAACTCTGGCCCTGGGCGCTGTCCCTCAGCTCTTCAGCTCAAGGCTAGCGCTCTACCACTTGAGCCACAGCGCCACTTCCAGCTTTATTTCCCCTGCTTATGTGGTGCTGAGGAATTGAACCCAGGGCCTCATGCATACAAGGCAAGCGCTCTACCACTGAGCCACCTTCTCAGCCCCTCCGTCTTATTTTTTTATAGCAAAGACTACACAGGTTTATTAGTGCTTGCAACTGTATCAGCAAGAAGAAGGAAAACGTTTTTTAATTATAACTTTTAATTATCTCTAAGTAGTTGTACAAAGGACTTTCAATTCAACACATCTGTGAATACAGTGCATCTCAGTCAGCATCACCCTTCTATCAGTATCTCATCTCTCCCAACCTCACCCATCCCCTCGTTACCTACTTCCATTTTCACAGATGTCTATTGAATGTTATGACTGTGTATTCACCTGCCCTTCATGTGTCTTTGTCTCTCTGAGCTTGGCTTCTCTTAACATAACTGAAAAAAATATTATAAAGGATGACTTCCTTTTTGCTTGAACTCAGGGCCTGAGCGTTGTTTCTGAGATTCTTCTTCTAAAGGCTGGAGCTCCACCACTTGAGCAACAGTGCCACTTCTAGCTTTTTCTGATTAGTTTATTGGAGATCAGAGTCTCATGGACTTTCCTGCCCTGGCTAGCTTTGAACCATGATTCTCATGTCTTGGCCTCCAAAGTAGCTAGGATTATAGGCATGAGCCACTAGCACCTGGCAGAGTTCCTTTTTATATATTATATTTTCATTATCTTTAAGCAGTGTACAAAATTAAAGGCTAATTCTCTTTTCTAAGGATATTTCTTTCTTTGGCCTTCAGGATCTACTGGAAACTTTTTCAGTAGATCTAGTTTTACATCAAACTCTTATTTATGAACCACGATTTTAGTCAAGTTATAGAATGCCTCAGGTGCCTAAGGAAGAGAACTCTTGACTTAGCTATAAAGGTTTTGTGTTCAAATCTTACCCTAAGGATTATAATCTCATTCTACTGGCTGAATTTTAAGTGACCTTCTCATTTAAAATGTGAAGAACAAAAATAACAAATCCTAGTGTTAAAGTAGAAAACAGTCATATTAGATTTCAGTTTAACACTGGAACCTCTGTAAATGATCAATACCTATTTTGTTTTAGCTTGGTTTTGTCTTTGTTTCCCTTCAGTCGGCTTTACCACGTGGCTTCACCTTTATACTTAGAGTTCTACAACGCTATGTTTGGCACGGCTACCTTTGGTCACAGAGGCCACAATACTTCCTTCTGTCTCCATCAAGACTGATAAAACATCAAGGTACTTGGAACATCAGTTTCTTCATTTTATTCAATGTTCTGGGACTGAAGACAGCAAGATTTTAAAAACAAAACAAAAAAGTCCTAAGTACTGGTTGACCCAGCATGCACTTACCAGAACTCAAAAACGGAGCACTTAATGCACTGCTATAGTTACCAATGAATAGGTCTTGAGGATATGGTTTCCTCCATCAGCCTTCAGGTAGGTCTTCCTAGTGAGTGGTTTCTAAAGCATGCCTATAATCTCCGTACTAATGTATAAAGCAGTTATCAGTTCCATGTTTGTGGAGATTTATATAGTAATGAGAAATGCTGATGTAAGAACAAGGCTCTCCATTGCTTACTAATAAATCCATAGAAGAATAAACTTGACTGTTGTCTTAGAGAGAAGTCCTGTTTCTTCAAAATAAATCCCTGCCTGAAGGGAAATATGTCTCTTGTTTATGGATAAGCAGTGAAAGAAGTTATAAAAATTTTATTGAGTTAATATATTTGGGTATGCTGGGAAAAAATGGGATTTTTTTGGTCCTAAAGAGATTACTTTTAAAATTAGGATTTGAGAGGAAGCCATTTACTGTAAGGAATTAATACATTGTACTCATAAAGATGTAAAAGACCCAAAGTTTAGTCATTTATAGAATTTAACATAATTGTTGTTGGATTAGTCTTGTGTCCAAATCAATTCCGTTCCATCCCAAAAGATAAAAAATTCAGGTAGATAATCCCTCATTGTAATACATAAACTGCTTATTTACTCTTCTTTTTTTTTTAAACAGAAAGTACCTATAAATCATTGTTTATCCCATGCCCCATTTTCTCTTCAATGGGAAATGGAAATGGGTTATATAATGAGGCAAATGGAGCAACTGCAGCCGCCTGAAAGCTGAGAAGCAAAATGCCTAACACTGTAGCAACCTTCTTGCAGGTGAAAAATGTTTTACTGAAGCCAGAGGATTTTAGAAGATTTTATCAGTCTGCAATTTTAATAAATCGCTATTTCTTTTATCACTCCTTTTGAGAGGACAGATTTAAAAAAATGATAATAAAGTCAAATTCAATAAATATTTTTCTTCTTGGGTGGTTATATTTCCTTTGAAAGGCCAGACACCAGTGGCTCTTGCTTGTCATCCTAGCTACAATAGGTGACTGGTCAGGAATACTGTGGTTCTAGGTGAGCCTGGGCAGAAAAGTCTGAGACTCCATTTCAACAGAAGAATCTGAACGTGGTGACATCTCAGCTATAGTGGGAAGAAGAAAAATGGAAGCAATCCTGGTCCAGGTGCAGGCCTTGGGTAAAACGTGAGGATCTTGCTGATTTCAAAAAGAAGTTCAAAAATAGGCTGGAGGCAATGGTGTAACAGTAGAACATCTGCCTGGCAAATTTGAGGCCCTAAGTTTCTATTCCAATACTGATGGTTAAAACCCCCCAAAACTGTAAAAAGAGGAATAAGAGAAAGTAATAGCGAAGGTAAATGTGGTCAAAGCCCACTATATGAATGTAAAAATAAACTCACTGTACAATGGAAAGACCAGGAAATCCCCTTTCAGAGTAGATTTCAGCCCACTGTATGGAAGTTCAGGTGGGTCCGATTCCCATATGCATTAATTTATTGGCTATACTTTATCCTTTAGTAAAGTTTAATGAGCCAGGTGTTGGTGGCTTACACCTGTAATCCTAGCTAGTCAGGAGTCTGAGATCTGAGGCTCATGATTCAAAGCCAGCTCCAGGCAGGAAAGTCCCTGAGACTCTTATCTCCAATGAACCACCAGAAAACCAGAAGTGGTGTGGTGGTTCAAAGTGGCAGAGCGCTAGCCTTGAGTAGAAAGGCTCAGGGACAGTGCCCAGGCCCTGAGTTCAAGCCCCACAACCGACCAAAACACACACAAATAGTGATGTACAATAATTAAGTGACAATCGGAACATTTCTAATTATTCTAACCAGCTATTTGCTGACCACTATATATGCAAGTGATCTACCAGTACCCCTTTATGTGGGGATGCTGATGGCACCGCCGGCCAATGAGCTGGGACCGGAAATGCTGTGAGATGCTTTCCTGACTTAAGCAGAAAGGCAGAGCTTTCGACCAGGCCCTGGGTGACTACTTGGAGCAGAGCCCCTTAGCTGTGTCACTCTGAACCACGAATAAAACTTAAAACGCTTCGAAAATGGCAAGCCACTGAAATTTTGAGTGTAACAAACTATGTGAATATGGCTAATACTATTTAATAGTCCTTGCAAACCCAGAGCAAAGATTCCTCAGGTTGCTTCAGGCCCATGAGAACACACTCTCTCTCAAAGGACAGAATGGGGGGTAGCTCAGTAGAGCTTGTTGCCTAGAACATACAAGGTCCTGGGTTCAATCTTCACCATTTCTCCCCTCCCCAATTATTCTGCAGAAGAAATGGGTGGGGTTATATGGATACAAGGACAAGCCGTAGCAGTGAGGAAAATGAATTTTAAATTATGTTTTTCTTATAAGTAGTTGTACAAAGGGGTTACCATTCAACATGTCAGTTTATGGGTACAACGCATCTTGCTCAAATTCTTTCATCTAAAAATGAATTTGTAAGATACACCTTTGACAAATGATTACATGTTTGGTTTTCAGAACAGAGTAAGGTTCCTGGAAATCACAGCAGGTTAGTGGTTCAGGTGAGCCAGGTTATACTTAGAATGAGATCGTTGTCTAAGATCTCCGTCTACCAACTTGTCACGTCCACTTAGAATGTAAAGAATTGAAATCCTAAAATAGGAATTGGTTGATTAAAATGTCATAAAATGTAATGGATGTATTTAGTAGATGGATTATTTCCATTGAGTTTTCTTTTTCCTTCTTTTTTTTTTGCCAGTCCTGGGGCTTGAACTCAGGGCCTGGGCATTGTCCCTCAGCTCTTCAGCTCAAAGCTAGATCTCTACTTGAGCCACTTCTGGCTTTTTCTGTTTATGTGGTGCTGGGGAATCGAACCCAGGGCCTCATGCATGCAAGACAAGCACTCTACCACTGAGCCACCTTCCCAGCCCTCCACTGAGTTTTCTAATGATCACAGTTATACATTGTTTTATTTATTTGCAACATATAGTTGTAAAAACCTGGAGATTTCTGTATCTGCTTGATGACAGCCAATTGTTCTGAATTGTGAAACTGAGGCAATATAGGAGGCATATAATGTCAGAGATAGCAACTTCAACTTCTCCTCCTCCTCCACTTCCTCTTCCACCTCCACATCCACTTCCTCCTCCCCTTCCTCGTCCTTCTCCATGTCCTCCTTCTCCCCCTCTTCCTTCTTTTCCATATCTTTCTCCTTCTACTTTTAGTGGTCCTGGGATTCGATGGTCCTTCTGTTTACAAGACAGGCACTCTATTGCTGATCCACATCTCATGCCCCTAAAGTCCTTGCTTTAGTGAAGGGGATTTAAAAAAGGTTGATAATGGCATCATACTCATTATAATCCCTCTTTTTAAGATGAGTAGCTTTTATTTGAAGAAATTTGCCTGTGGCAGGATTCTCTTCAGTTCCTTATAGATGGAATTACTCATGATAAAAAGCTTTCTAGGCAAACAAACAAGAAAGCAGTGTTTTCCTAAATTCTAGATCACCTTTCTGTGTGTTTGAGTCAGAATCTCCTGGAATACCACCTCACCCCAGTTAGAACGACAAAATCAAGAACTCTAATAATAACAGATGCTGGAGGGGATGTGGACAGAAAGGAACCTTACTTCATTGTTGGTGGGAATGTAAACTTGTTCAACCACTTTGGAAAGCAGTATGGAAGTTCCTCAAAAGACTCCACATAGAGCTCCCCTATGACCCAGCAATCCCACTTTTAGGCATTTACCCAAATGTTTACAAACAAGACCACACTAAAGCCACCAGCACAACTATGTTTATTGCAGCATTATTTACCATAGCTAAGATATGGAACCAACCCAGATGCCCTTCAGTAGATGAATGGATCAAGAAAATGTGGTATATATACACAATGGAATTCTATGCCTCCATTAGAAAGAATGACATTGCCCCATTTGTTAGGAAATGGAAAGACTTGGGAAAAATTATATTAAGTGAAGTAAGCGAAGCCCAAAGAAATATAGGTCCCATGGTTTCCCTTATTTGCAATATCTAGTATATGTCTGAGTCAAGCAGAAAAGGTCAGATAAGGTGATGTTAGGAAAATGAACCCTAAGATATGTATTCAAATGTTTTTTTCTTTCATGCATTTGTTTCTAATGCATTTATAAGATTATTTCTTTGTTGCTTTGTATGTCCCTCCCCCACAGTATAACCCCTGCTTTCACTGTATTTGATGTCGGTATAATTTGTGGAGGGGAAGGGGAAAAACAAGTCACTTAAATAAGGATACAGGTGGACCCATTGCAGCAATGAGAAGTACAAGTTGTCATGTCGAAAATGAACTTTACAACTTTGGTGGGGGGGGGGAGGATTGGCTGGGGGGGCAGGGGGAGGCTGGGAAGGGATGGGAAGGGGAAACAAAGGAGGAGGCTACAATGCTTGATAAGAAATGTACTCATTATCTTGCCCATCTAATTGTAACCCCTCTGTACAGTATTTTCACAATAAAAAATAAATAAAAATAAAAAAAATCTCCTGGAGCTCGTAGAAGGAAACGTAAGTGGTTTTCAACCCAGCTTTACTAGATTAGTATAACTGGTGTTTCTCGGACAGGAACCCGCAGTGGTTGTAATGCATACTATCATCAGTCTAATCATAAATGATTTTTGTAGCTCTCACATGTAGATAATCAGATCATGTTGCGAGCCCCTGCTCTCTGCAGTCCAGGAGCCGCATATCACATGTTACAAAAGATACAATTTCAGGTCCATCCATATGCTTGGGAAGAAATAATTTGGGGGAATATCTTAACATCTTCCTCTATAATACACACACACACACACACACACACACACACACACATAGATAGATAGTTCTCGCTCTTCTTGATTTTGTGAATCATTATCATTATAGTAATTGTAGTCTGGAAGAGAAAAAGCCAATTGTGCCAGGGTTTTGTCAGTCTTTTTTTTTTTCTTTTGTAACTGTCCTAATGCTTGAACTCAGGGCACTGTCCCTGAGCGTTTGTGCTCAAGGCTAGTGCTCTATTACTTGGGCCAGAGCTCCACTTCTAGCCTTTATTTGGGGGTGGGAGGTGGGAGATGGGGAATGGGGTAGGGTGTAGTTTATTGGAGATAACAGTCTCACGGACTTTCCTTCTCCGGCTGGCTTCCAACTGCAGTCCTCTGATCTCAGCCTCCTGAGTAGCTAGGGTTACAGGTGAGACCCTGGAGGCCAGCTTGGCTTTTGTCAGTGCTTCTCCAATGATGGATCATCTTGGCCAGCTGAGGACACTCCTGTTCTATAAACACCTGAAACCCACCCCACCTGATTTCCTGTTTCCCATGGTGCCTTGGATCAAGATCTGAAAGGATGCAGCTCACTGGCCTTTTGGTTGGACTGTTTATCGCCTTTACGTTTGTTCACAGTGACAAGGATGGTAAGACAGAGGGAATGCTGGGAGGTGGAATTTCAGGCAGAAGCATGTTTCCTAACAAACCCAGGGTCTTGGGAGTTTGTATTATATGGTGATCATTTGCGTTATGAGCAATCCTCACTCATCAGCTTCCACTCAGTCAGATGCACTTTTACTTCAGCATCTTCTCCATTGTTCTTTCCCGGAAGTCTGTGATAAGGTGACTTCCTTCTGTTTTCCTTCTATTTGGCAAGTGTTGGAGAATCTTCCTTTGGCTTGTCTGGAGATAGGTCACTTTGTATAATCTTCAGTGCAGTGGCTGGAGAAGGAGGTGAGACCGAAGTATCTAGCAGGGGAGACGATTCTGAGCAGATTCTGCCCATGTGTGAATCCTGTTCGGCCACTTAGGAGCCAAAAGACTTTCTTACTCACCTGTAAGTGTGGAATAATAGAATTGACTGCGTGCAGATATAAGGGAAAGGAATCAAGGTGAGCAATAAATAAAATCTCCATCAAATTCATATGGTTGCAATATTATTTTTATCTCAATAGAAGTCTCTAGTTTCACATAGCCCACGGAGACAGTATTAATTGGCTCTAACAATAAAATGGTAGCAGCTGTTGATTTTTTTTTATTTGTCTATAAGTATTAAGATGTTTTCATCCCTGATTCAGATCTACATCAGTTGTGTTTGGAAGTATTTGGAAGTGTATTTTTGAAATTTGAAATGTTTTTTTTTTTTTTTTTTTTGTCAGTCATGAGCTTGAACTCATGGGACTCTGTCCCTGAGCTCTTTTGTTCAAGGCTAGTGCTCTACCACTTTAAGCCACAGCACCACTTCTGGTTTTCTGGTATTTTTCATTGGAGATAAAGAGTCTCAGACTTTTCTGCCTGGGCTGGCTTTGAACCGTGATCCTCAGATCTCAGGCTCCTGAGTAGCTAGGATTACAGGCATGAAACACCAGCACCCAGCCCTAAGTGAAATTTAAAAAATAAAATAAATTCTCAAAGGCACCTGCTAGATATTTGGATTCAGGGATCCTGTGATTTCTTTCCCTATACTCAGATAAGGAAATTGAACCATGTTGATATGAGATAACTTGTGTACAATCACATCGTGGGAAATTCAGAAGCAAGCAGTGGAGATTCAGGTTGTTTAAGGGGTAAAAGTTTTGTGAACTTCTTGGGGCTGGGAAGGTGGCTCAGTGGTAGAGCGCTTGCCTTGTATGCCTCAGCACCACATAGGCAAAAAGAAAAAAAAAAGTTTTGTGAACTTCTTGTTTTGTGACAGATATGGTATGTGACATTTCCACTTTTTTTGTTTTATCAGTGTTCATAGCGTGCAGTGTTCTAGAACTTAAGGTCCAAGTCAAACAAAGGCCTTATTTGCATGACCGTTTACCTTTGGCTTCAGAACTGACTCTAGGAACTGGCTGTGTTGTGAACCAAGAACTGGACGGCTATTTTGAGTTCAAATACCCTGTTTATTCTTGTGGGATCAGTATAAAAGTAAGAAAACATCTTAATTAAGTAACTGGTATTCCTTGTCCTAATATTGCAAATTGTTATGGAAATTGTGTTACTGAATTAAAAAAAAAACATTATTAAGATGCTGGGCACTGGTGGCTCACACCTGTAAGCCTAACTACTCAGGAGGCTGAGATCTGAGGCTCGTGGTTCAAAGCCAGCCAAGGCAGAAAGGCCCCCTGAAACTCTTGTTTCCAATTAATCACTCAAAAACTGGAAGTGGCACTGTGGCTCAAGTGGTAGAGCGCTAGCCCAGGCACTGAGTTCAAACCCCACCATCCACAAAACAAAAATCATTAACTTAATGTTATAGTTTGTCTGATACTGACTACTGTGGAGCTCAGGCTTTTGGATCCCTTCAATTTGAAGAGATATCAAGTACAACGTGAGACTTGAAATGTTGTGTATTCCTTTAACTTCGATAACATATCTCTCTTGACTCTGATGGGCACGTTTTAGATGCTCTGTGGCAAAAATCTAGCTTGAGGGAAATATTTTGTATTGAAATGCTCTGAAAATCTTCCCATTCCATGCTCTAAAACTCTATCCAAAAGAATACATGTAACGTTACCAAGTTACATAGCTTCTGTATGGTTAAAAGATATGTATAATGCAATTTTCTGTGTGTGCTGGTCCTGGGACTGGACATTTTCCCTGAACTTTTGCACTCAAGGTTAGCAGCACTCTTACACTTGAGCCACAGCTCCTCCTCCTGCTGTTGGGTGGTTAATTGCATCTAAGTGTCTCATGAAATTTCCTGCCCAGGCTGGCTTTGAACTGTGATCCTCAATGACCGCTAGGAGCCACCAGCAGACTATGGAGACAATATCTGAGAAACCAGAATACTTGAAATGCATTAACTCACAGAAATAAAATGGACGGTGAAGAAAGAGAGGAGTAAGATGGTGGAGAGAGGAGGGGAGATGGGATTGGTGGCAAGTGTGAGAGTAAGTACCATTTGTGCTGACGCGCCTTTGCTAGGCCTCCCTTGTTTTGACTTGTATAATGTCGAGAGCAGGTTTTCTGTATGTAATGAATAGATCTCACTTAATGCCTGGTGATCTACCACAGTAGATCATTGTACCTTGGTCACTAGGTGCTGCAATGTCCATCAGAAGGATGAAGACATTGAGGCAGAATTCAGTGTCTCCCACAGTCAGTGGAGTATGTGAACTCAAATAAGAGTCAGTGCTTAAGTCCAGACGTCACTTGGCGTCTGTTGGTCTTGCAGGTGGCAGCCATTCTGGGAGCATGTAGGTACGGATAAATATTTATGAAGCAAATGGCTGTCAGTTCAGTTAATAGGGCTCCATCTTCTGGCCTCTTTCTGAGATGTGTGCAGGATTTCCTGAGCAAGAGGACCTGTTTTTTTTTTTGTTGTTTTGTTTTTATTAATAAGTTTTCTTTATTGTGAAAATAACTGTACAGAGGGGTTACAATTACACGGGCAAGGTAATGAGTACATTTCTTATCAAGCATTGTTGCCTCCTCCTTTGTTTCCCCTTACCATCCCTTCTCCCCTCCCCTGTCTCCACCCCCCTCCCCCACCCCCTACCCCCTCCCCACCTTGCCCCCAGCCAAAGTTGTAAAGTTCACTTTTTTCCTCCTGAATTGCTTCTAAGGTCTTTTGCAAGCCATAGGCAAAATAACTGCCTAGACAAAAGACAAGTCCAGAGAAAGGAAAAGATATAAGAACTGGAGTGGGGGTGGGGGATGGGGTGGGGGGTTGGGGGGGTTGGGGTGAGAGATTGAGAGAGAAACCAGTATTTGACAATTAGATGGAATTATTTTATCTAGGCAGTTCTAATGTCTGCTTACCCGAGGAATGTTATAGATGTATGGCTAATATGTTCCCATTTGTGCCTGGCTAAAAACCACTTCTTATTACTGAACTCTGTAGATCTTCCACTTCTAACCTTCTCTTTGTATATAAGTTTACAAATGTGAAAATGAGGATTTATATGGTATCCCTTCACATACAATGACAGAATAACCGCTTTATGCCTTTCCCTTCCATAGCTATGCCTCTGTGGTATTCTTGTTGAGACTTCAATCTTTTATGAACCAGCACATTCCAATGTGCGTGGCATCTTCCCAGTATCCTGCTTCATTGAGAGGTGAGCATCACAGAGCACTGAGATGAAGATTCTCAGACACTGACTTAGCTGAGTATTCCCAGAGTAATGCTGCCTGCCAGTATTTGAAGGCTGAGCATTGGGCCCAGTTTGAAAAGTTCTCCCTAGCCAGGTGAATGGATCTAAAAACCATGCAGGTGCTTTGGTCAATGTATTGTCCACAGGAGTTGGAGCTCACCCCTGTAAGAATCTAGTGGTTGCTTACTGTAAATCTGAGTCAGACATCAGGTTTCTCAGAAAGGCAGACATCCCGTATTTCTGCTCATATGTAAAATGCATACAAAAAGACATGATAGGATGGTGAACTGTGGACCATTGGAAGCCAGTGGAAGCAGGAATGGGGGACAAAGAGAGGAAGTGAAGAGGGGGAGTATGATCAAAGTACATTATATGTCTCTGAAAATAGTGTAGTGACACCCATTAAAACTTTAATAAGTGGGGAGAAGGAGGAGGAGGAATAAGGAAGTAATAGAGGATGTGGATTTGATCAGAGTGCATTATATGCATGTATCGCTGTGGACTGCCTTTGTACAATGAATGTCCTCTAAAAAAGAATACAAGAGAGGGCTGGAAAGGTGGCTCAGTGGTAGAGCGCTTGCCTTGCATGCATGAGACCCTGGGTTCGATTCCTCAGCACCAAATAAGCAAAAAAAGCTGGAAGTGGCTCTGTGGTTCAAGTGGTAGAGTGCTAACCTTGAGCTGAAGAGCTGAGGGACAGCGCCCAGGCCCAGAGTTCAGGCCCCATGACCAATAGAAAAAAAAATACAAAAGAAGCCAGCTTTCTTGTGCTAGATCCCATTTCTTCAAATCTGCCCTAAGTTATCTTTATAAATATATCAAATGTGCTGGCAATTCTTAGATGGATAAGTCAGGCAAAATGAATTTGAAGAGGCCAAGATTAAAAAAAAAGACTCAAAGTCAGTGGATTGAAAAAACAAACAAACTAAGCTGTTTGAGCTTTATTTGATGTACAAATTTTGGTATTGTCTGTGTATTCCCTTCAGCTAGGACAGTGCCCAGACTCTGAGTTCAAGCCCCATGACCAACAAAAAATAATAATTCTCCTGTGGAAGAAAAATTTCTTCCAAGATAGTTGATTTGACATTCAATCACCTAAAGAGATATGTGGAGTTTGATTTCTTTCCCTTTAGCACATTTTTTTTTTTTGGCAGTTCTGATTTGAAGACCTAGTTCTTGCTAGGCAATCATTCCATCAATTGAGCCACACACCTCCACCTGTTTTGCTTTCGTGATTTTTCAGGTTAGGGCCTTGCTCACCTCCCTTCCCTCCAACCTTAGTCTATGCTCCTACCTATGCTTTTCTGCTTTCCTAGATAAACAGGCATGTATCACTATGCCTAACTTTTCGTCTGGTCTGGTTGAGAATTGTGATCCTCCTGATCTTTGCTTTCCATGGAGCTGAGATTAAAAGCATGTACCAACCATACCGGGCCCCAAGCCCTTCACTCTCTGCCTGAAATGGTACAGGCATACGTTTCAAGTGTATATTTAATACTGCTTTCTCTTTCAGCCGGGCAACATTCTCCTTTATGACAAAGCCAATACAGGATGATAGCAGTGGCAAAAAACCCAGAAGTTCTAAAAGACAAAGAACCTCATCTCAACAAGGGCAAAAGGCTGAGCCTCTGTATGTATTTTGACTCAGCCCTGTATTTCCTAATCTATGCAAAAGGCAGAGTTTCAATTAAGTTGGTGACAAGAACAACAAATGATTCCCCCAGGTACCCATTTAGTGCCAGCACAGGGGCACTGTAACCATGAGCTATTATTTATTCAATTTAAAAGCTTATTTTGAGAAAAAATTTCAGTATGTAATACATTGTCATTGACTATAGGGGTGCCCAGGAGACCCCTAGAATTTTTATTCATTTTACTTCACTGAACCTTAATACTGGCAACCCCCAGAACCCATTCTCCTAGGCTAGGATTTCGTGAATCTGAGTATTTTAAAGTATTTATGGAAGTGGAATTGTGCAGTATTTTGTCTTCTTTCATTTAGTCTAATGCTTTACATTTTCAGAATTTCCTCCTCTTCTTTTCCTCCTCCTCTGTTTTATTTATTTATTTTTTTTTGTGCTGGTCCTGGGGCTTGAACTCGGAGCCTGGACATTGTTCTTGAGCTTGTTGCTCAAGGCTATCACTTGAGCCACAGCTCTACTTCTGACTTTTTATTGGTAAGAAATTGGAGATAAGAATATCTCAGGTTTTCTTGCCCAGGCTGGCTTTGAACCACAGTCCTCAGATCTCAGCCTCCTAAGTAGCTAGGATTACAGGCATGAGGCATTTACACTTAGCAAATTTCCTTTTTTTTAAAGGTTGAATAATATTCTATTGTGTGTATCTGAATGTGAATATGTTTGTATGTCTCTATGTCATTTGTATCTATACATTATATTCTCTTTATCCATTTAGCAGTGGATATTGAGTTACTTTCACACATTGGTCATTGTAAATAGTGTTGCAATGATGTAAATGTGTTATATCTTTGATATACTAGCTCATGATATAGTAATTGACCCAATTATTTTGAATAAATAATTATCACAAATTCTTATGGTGATTAGGGATGTAATTGGCCTAGGCATTTTTCTTATATTATTATCCTCTTTATTAAAAGTTTTATGATTGTACCTCCAATAGATATTTTGTTTTATCAATATCACCCTAGCCAGAGAAAACTCTTTGAGACTGTAAGAATTGTATGAATGGTTAAGAATTTGCATAATATGGTAATTGGTGTGAATTCTAACTGAAACGTCAGTGTTTTTTCTTTTTTTTTTTGGTTGAGCTGTAAAAATGGACTTTGACATCCCAGATGGAGTTGATTCTTTATTTCTTATCATATATCAAATTGGTGCTTTTAAGTAAAAAAATTGTTCTTTCAAAAAATGTATAAATGCTCATATCTGTAAGTTTGGCTACTCAGGGGGCTGAGCCATGGAGAATCATAGTTCAAAGCTAGACCAAACAGGAAAAAGTCTGAGACACCATTTCCAATTAGCTAGCAAAATCCTGGATAGGAGGCATGGCTCAAGTGGTAGAGCACCAGCCATGAGCAAAGAAAGAAAGAGAGAAAGAAAGAAAGAAAGGAAAAGAAAAAAAGAAACTGAATTATAAAGGGAAGCTCTGAGTCCAAACGCTGGTGCTGGGAAGAAAGGTGTGAAAAACTTATAAACGTATATTCATAATACCTGTATATATAAATGACATTTCAATTATACTTCAATCATTGAGATATTTTAGTGGATTTTAGGTTCAAAAGTGATGCTTCCCTCCACTCCATGTTCCCACTTTGTTTAGACTCAAAGCCTGTAGCCACCTAAGTTTCTGGTCAGTAATATGCCATGATTTCTTTCCCCTTTCATCTCAGGATTGACCTTACTGAGAAGCCAGGTACATCTTATTCCTCCAAATTAACTACGGAATTAAAGTCTCAATTCCAGATTGAAAGGCAACCTCCTTGTTTGGCTGCCTGAAGAGTGCATTACCCATTGGAGGTCAGCCTAATGCATTAAGTCCTATGGAAACCATCTGCCACCTATTTAAATATTATGTTTTGAAAGAATTGGCCCTACGGTCTGTGCTCATGAACACTTTTGGTGGGGAGATTTTAAATTTGTAATGATTGCATTTTAAATAAAGTTTTGTAAATCTTAGTGGCTGTCTTTATTATTGGAGAAGAACATAAGTCCTGACTCATCTGGTGATATAGACTAACATATATTGCAGTTCATCATATACTTTGATGACATTACACTATAATCCTATATATTGTAATTCTGTTTTTATGGTATAATTATAGTCTTATATCCTCTCTTTTGGGTAATGTGCATTTCATCTTTTCTTCTCCTCCTCCCACCTCTACATGGCCCCTCCCCCTTGTCATGGCCCCTCCGCCTTTCGCTTCCTGTCTCCATTCTGGGGATGGAACCTAGAACACTGCATTTGCTCTACAGAGTCTGGATTACTGAGCTATAACCCAGCCTGTGTTCTTGAACATACCAATCACATTTGTGACAGTTGGATGATCAGTTCTCTCACAGGATTGGGTGCTTACTTATGTAATGATAATTTTTTAGATGAGGAATGTTGATAAAGTCCAGAGTCCAATGGAAGTTGTTTCCATTTTCCTACATGTGTCTACATGTGTCAGAGTGGTGCATGGTTCTGTGCAAATGGAAACTACTTTGAAAAAGAAAAAAAAAACTTTAGAGTCTAAAGTGGTTCCTAATCTTCCCCTCTGGTTGTAGAACTTGGGCTACGGAGGTTGAAGGACTAGAGCCAAAGGGGGAATGAATGGTTTCATACTTAGATCTATTATTTTACTCCAGTTAAATTAATGTAAAAAATTCAGATTTTTCTAAAACTGGCAATGTATTCATGTCTTAAACGAAACCATCCAAATGACTGATTTCTTCTCCTATGAAAGTGCTTTTTATCATTTCAGGTGTTCCAGGGGAAAGATGTTTTTATATTGTCTGAGATCACATACAGACCAACACTGGATGTCACCCACAAATTTTATGTGGTGTGCTATGTGAAGAGGTTCGTGTTGGTGCCCACTGCTCTTCTGCTTTCTATAATTATGCGTAGGTGATTGATAGATGCTTCTGTGGAAATTACAGCCTTTAAAAATGACATAGGCAATACCTATAGCACAACTACAATGGCAAAAATATTCTCTAACTTTTGTCAGGAAAACATTGGAATGTACAGAAGCACTGGAGGGACAATATGTCTATCACTGTACTTAACCATCTTATTTTTTATACGTTCTGTTCCATTTCCACATTTCACTCCCATCCACCAATTTTAATGCACTTCCAATTATTATTTAGAGATTTCCCTCCCCCAACTTTCTTATTGTCTTTAAGTAGTTGTACAAAGGAGTTGCTATTGAACAGTTTATGGATACAGTATATCTGATCAATGTCACCCCTTTCAAAGTAAGTTCTTTAAGAATTCATGAGTAGCTAGGATCAGAGGGTAAGCCTTTGGGGCTTCCTCCTCCCTTTCCTCTTTCCCTTCCTCCCTCTCTTCCCATCCCCCACCTCTTCCCCCTCTTCATCCTTTTTTGTAAATGGATATTGCTTTCTCTCATGTTTTAAATTCTTTTTTGGGGGAGGTGGGTCCGGTCGTGGGGCCTGAACTCTGGGCCTGGGCGCTGTCCCTCAGCTCTTCAGCTCAAGGCTAGCACTCTACCACTTGAGCCACAGCACCACTTTCAGCTTTTTTTCTTTTTGCTTATGTGGTGCTGAGGAATCAAACCCAGGGCCTCATGCATGCGAGGCAACTGCTCTGCCACTGAGCCACCTTCCCAGCCCCATCAGGTTTCAAATTCTTATTTGCTGTTTCCTCTTTTATTTTTGAAAGGCTTTGTGGTTGTAGGTTTCTTTGGGTGTATAATCCATCTGAGCTTGATTTTTATATTCAAAGCAAAGCAAGATTATTTTTCTGTAGTTATATCCCATTGATGCAATGTCATATGATAAATGACTGTTCCCTTTTTTCATTGACTTTTCTGTTGTTGATCATACAAATTTGGATTTTCTAGATTTTAGAGTCTGTTGATCTTACATGGTCTTTATGACAGTACCACACTGTACTGGTTATTACTCTTAAGTTAATTTTCAACTTGGCAATTTGAAGCTATTTAGGATGCTTTCATATGAATTGTTACTATAGTTTTCATATTTTTTCAATGAGTGGAAAAAATCAGACAAAACTTGCTAGAACTTATTTGAAACAGACAGAAAAAATCCAGTGTTCTTTCGATTTTAGCAACTACCTCTAAAATCTTGCTATCTAAGACAGTAACTAGTAGCCACATGCAATGCTTACATTTAAATTAAACACAACTAACAACGTGGTTGTTACAGATACTTTTTATTTTTTATTGTGAAAATACTGTACAGAGGGGTTACAATTACATGGGCAAGATAATGAGTACATTTCTTATCAAGCATTGTAGCCTCCTCCTTTGTTTCCCATTCCCATCCCTTCCCATCCTCCCTCTGCCCCCCCAATCCTCCCCCCCCACCAAAGTTGTGAAGTTCGTTTTCAACATAAACGACTTGTACATCTCATTGTTGCAATGGGTCCACCTGTATCCCTATTTATATGATTTGTTTTTCCCTTCCCCTCCACAAATTATACTGACATCAAATACAGTGAAAACGGGTTATACTGTGGGGGAGGGGTTACAGATACTTTTCAAGTGCTCAAGGACAGCTTGGACTAGTGGTAGCATGTTGGCCCCATGCAAAATAAGAGCATTAAAAAAAATTAAAGTCCTGTTCTGTAATTGGAATAAACATTTTTTAACTGGACAATAGTTAATAGTGAACCAGAAACAATTTACATTTATCTGATTTGGCTCTGAACTTTAGCATTTCTTCAAGTCTTAAGTATTTTTTATTCGATTTGTCTTTATGTAATATAGATGAAGACAAGTGTAAGAGGTCTAGTTGCCTTCTTGCAGTTGGTATTTTGGTCAGTTACTACTTAATCATAACTTAACTTTTCTCCATATAGTCACTGCCTTTAGCTGTACAATGTGAAAGTCTTTTCCACTGCTTAGTAGGATCACAGAGAGATCATTCTCTAGTCATTGCTTTGTGAAGTCCCAGTGGAGTGTAACTTAATGTTAGAATTTCTATGTGACCATTTTCTTTCTTTCCTTTCCTCTAGTTCTAGATAGATTGGGGTCTGAGATTTTTAAGTCAATTTGTAGAGATCATTTCTTTCTGTGGTCTTAAAAATCTACCGTTTACTCTCCTTTTCTGGGTCTACTAGTGTAAACACATGGTATTAAGACATGGAAATGTCAAGCTGGATGTGCTAGTACACACCTGTAAACCTAGCTACTCAGGAGGTAGAGACAGGAGCATCCTTAGCTGAAGAAGGCATCTCAGGGTCAAAAGGCAGAAAACTCTACCGATTAGACTCATGAACTTGACCTATGGTGCTGAAACCCATTTGTACAGCTATTTAACTAAAAAACTAAAAAAATACCATGTGGTTAGAATCATACATTTTGAAACCTCTTATTTTTTTATTTTTTATTTTTTGGGTCCGGTCATGGGGCTTGAACTCTGGGCCTGGGTGCTGTCCCTCAGCTCTTCAGCTCAAGGCAAGTGCTCTATGACTTGAGACACAGTGCTTTTTTTCTTTTTGCTTATGTGGTGCTGAAGAATTGAACCCAGGGCCTCATGCATGCAAGGCAAGCACTCTACCACTGAGCCACCTTCCCAGCCCCATTTTGAAACCTTTCATAGATAGGCTTCCTTCACTGGTAATATACCTTTAGGGCTCCCACATGTACTTCTGAAACCTGATAGTTCATTTCTATTTACTTTTTTTGTCAGTCGTGGGGCTTGAACTCTGGGCTTGGGTGCTGTCCCTCAGCTCTTCAGCTCAAGGCAAGTGCTCTATGACTTGAGACACAGTGCCACTTCCGGTTTTCTAGTGGTTTTATTGGAGATAAGAGTCTCATGAAGTTTCCTGCCCGGGCTGGCTTTGAACCACGATCCTCAGATCTCAGCCTCCTGAGTTGCTAGGACTACAGGCGTGAGCCACCAGCATCTATTTACTTTTGAATAATATTCGATCATCACAGTTAATATATACATGAAAATGGAGCGAGGCAACTTGATGAGGCGGGTGGAGAAGGGGTAGATGGGATGGAGAAGAACGATGGGGGAGGAACTCAGGTCAAGATGTGTTGTACATATAAACGGGTCATTTCCCCTCATCCCACTATTTGAAGATACCATGTTTTTGTTTTACAACAAACTGGATGCTTCTTAACAGAAAAAGAACTTACAAACAAAACTAAAGCAGAAAGGGTTGGAAGCATGGCGCAAGTGGTAGAGTGCTTGCCTATCAAATGGAATACCCAGAGTTCAAACCCCAGTACTGTCTCCTGACTTAAAGACGGAAGTAGAAAATGCCTGTTAATTCAGATGATTATAGGCCTCACTTAGACAACGCAAGCAGGAATGGACGTCTCCTCCATAGTGGCTCTAAATGCCTCCTCCTCACTATGTGATTTCCTAAATGGGTCTGTGATGTGTAGATTTGATTCTTTATTGTTATGTGCTAGCTGTTTTTTTGTTTGTTTTTGGTTGAGGGGCTTGAACTTGGTTGCCTGGGCACTGTCCCTGAACTTTTTTGCTCAAGGCTAGTGCTCTACCACTTTGAGCCACAGCTCCACTTCTGGTTTTCTGTTGGTTAATTGGACATGAGTGTCACAGACTTTTCTGCCCAGGCTGCATTTGAACTGTGATCCTCAGATCTCAGCCTCCTGAGTAGCTAGGATTACAGGTGTGAGCCACTGCTTCAGGGGGATCTTGGCAAGATTAATCACTGCTTCTTTACAGGTATCCACTAAGCTTTCAAGAAGAGGATTTATTATTTCAACAGCAAATGAAGAGTTAATACTTTTAACCCACTTATGGTTCATTTATCTCCTAGATCAAATAAGCCAAAGACTACTATCCCTTCGAAATTTGTGAAGAAAAATAGAATGAAGGAGGTTTTTGTCTCCTTTCACTTAAGCTCTTGGAACTCTTCTGGAACTGCTGCCGTATTGGCTGTGGGAGGAAAGAAATGAGAGCAGGGATGGGGACACTGTAACTCCTGAAACAGGATGCTGGTGGGTTGAAAGTCAGAGGTGATGGCGTCTAAGTGCTGAGTTTTAACCATGAGTATTTGGTGGTAGAATCTCTCCCCATAACTTAAAATCTGTGCATGTGTTGATACTAGAGCTTGAACTCAGGGTTTAGATGCTATCCCTTGGCTTTTTTTTCCCACTCCAGTCTGGTGCTCTACCTCTTGAGACACAGCTCAATTTATGGCTTTTTGCTGGTTAATGGAAGAGAAGGGTCTCAGACTTGCCTCCCAGGGCTGGCTTCAAACTGTGATCCTCAGATCTCGGTCTCCTAGCAGCTGGGATTATAGGCAGGAGACACAGGTTCCAGGCTGCTAGGGATTTTTTTTTTGGTTAATATTTACTGAATGAATTTGCTTCCCCACAGTCAATTTATTCAGGTTTTTGGTACTTATAAATGGACTAATCAGACTTTTATTTTTCCCCACAACATGTCTGCACAACAATCAATATGGTACTTTATATGTCTTCATTTGTTTTATTAGGTTTAGAGAGTCACGCCTGTTGCCTTTTGGCATGGATGGGTATGAGGTGCATCTCCCATCATGAGTGACTTTCAAGGAACAAAAGAAGGACAACAGCCCGTGGGCCCCTCACAGAGTCGAACATGTGAAGCTAGTTTTGATCAGGTAAGAACAGTTTACCCACTTCAGGATGAAGAGTAATTTAGGTACAGTTCTAACAAAGGAATACTACAAATCCATATATGAATACTATATGCCCAGATTTCTCAACTTTTTTTTTTTTTGTTGGTCATGGGGCTTGAATTCTGGGCCTGGGTGCTGTCCCTCAGCTCTTCAGCTCAAGGCGAGCGCTCTACCACTTGAGCCACAGTGCCACTTCCTGCTTTTTCTGGTTATGTGGTGCTGAGGAATCAAACCCAGGATCTCATGCATGCAGGGCAAACACTCTACCACTGAGCCACCTTCCCAACCCCAGATTTCTCAACTTTTAACGTGCATGTTCGTTGTAGACCACACAGGGCTGTAAGTCATGTAGTTTTTCTTTCTCACTTTCTTCTTTCTCTTTATTTCTCTCCCTTCCTCTTTCCTTCCTTCCTTCTTTTCCCTCTGTGCCGGTACTGGGGCTTGAACTCAGGGCCTGAGCATTGTTCCTTTTTCATTCAAGGCTAGTGTTCTGACACTTGAGCCCAACACTACTTCTGGAGTTCTGGTAGTTAAGTGGAGATAGAGGCTTATGGACTTTCTTGCCTCTGCTGATTGAAGATCACAATCCTCAGATCTCGGCCTTCTGAGTAGCTAGGATTACAGGCACAAACCACAATTAAATTGTTTAATTTCACCTCTGACAAGGTGAAATGGTTGTCATCGTTGGCTTAAAATAGGTCTCCAATTTCATACTAGCACCAGAAGCAAAATCACACATGCACAAGTGTGTACACACACAATTTGTGTGTGTGTGTGTGTGTGTGTGTGTGTATGTGTGTGTGTATGCCAGTCCTAGGGCTTGAATTCAGGGCCTGTGTGCTGTCTGAGCTTTTGTGCTTAATTCTAGCATTCTAATACTTGAGCCACAACTCCACTTCTGGCTTTTTTTCTTTAGTAATTGGACACGAGAGTCTTATGGGCTTTCCTGCCTGGGATGGCTTTGAACTGTGATCCTCAGATCTCAATCTCCTGAGTAGTTTGGATTCTAAGCATGAGTGACTAGCACCAGCTTTGTTTTTTTTAATTTTTAACATGAATAATGCAGGAAAGTAGGTTAACGAGGCTAAAAAAAAGTTGAGGCATTTCCTACATCTAATTAGTGCTTTCTGAGATCAAGGATACCATAAAACTTATGCACAAGATCGGTGCTGTGAAGGTGACATTTCATAAGCAAATGAGCATTGTTAGCAGGATCCCCCTGAAGTGAAGGTATATGACATTAAAAGTTGATGGGACAAGTCTCAGAAAAGTGGTGATTGAGCTAGTATTTAGATGACAGTCCCTTTTAGTATCATAATTAAATATTTGATATAGTTGAGTAATGCTTGAAATTTGAGTTTTTTTTAATACTGTAAGTATTTTTGAGTTCCCTGAACAAGTTGTTAGGTTGAGTTATATGTAAGGAAATTTTAACTGTTTTATCCCTTTTCCCATAGGACCAAATTCCCATGAATCATTGGGCCACTAGTGGCTGTGGGCAGACTTCCCTTCATCCCTGAGGTGCAGAGCAGGGGGTACATGTATCTGTGGAACTCGGTTTCATAGAGGCTGTAATTCTGCCTGTTCCAAGAAGAATAGTGACATGAATTTATCTGTTTAAATGTCTTCTGGGATGTCACATGGTATACAACTATCATGTGATATTTGCACTTTTTCAATGTGTTTAAGTCCGAGTGAAATTGTATGCAAAGACAAGTTCATAATAAAACTGCTCCTGGATGACAATTCACTGTGGTTTTGGTAGACTGCATAGTAACGACTTCCCCAATCCAAAAGTACTCAAAACTAAATTCCTGCTCATCACCGATTGCACTTTAGGCCAAGAAATGCTTTCTAGTTCTTCCTTGAATTTAAGTTACCAACAATATCTCTGGAAGTGAAATCTTGCATTGAATATACCATGTAAGGGTACCGGTGAACAAACTTCATTCCAAGGGATGCTAATACGTGCAAGAGGTAACACTCAAATGATCTTGGCTCAAAAAAGGAAGGCCAGTCTCTTCCATGAGGAAAACTGGTCATTTGGAGCATAAAACATTATCTTATGCCTTGGTTCTTCATTCCTAGAAAAAAAAGCTATATTTTCATATGTGTTTCTGCATATTCAGTCTTTTTTTTAGTGGGGGTTCAGGTCATGGGCCTGAACTTTGGGCCTGTGTGCTGTCCCTCAGCTCTTCACCTCACCTCAAGGCTAGTGCTCTACCACTTGAGCCACAGCACCACTTCTGGCTTTTTTTTCTGCTTATATGGTGCCGAGGAATCGAACCCAGGGCCTCATGCATGCAAGACAAGTGCTCTACCACTGAGCCACCTTCCCAGCCCAGCATATTCAGTCTTTATCACACGTCACTTTGGTTAAAATTTATAAGAAAACGCTCACACAGGTAGATGGGAAGGAGAAGCGTATTTTAATAGCCTTTTCAGTGTTATGGCTAATCTTTGATCCTACCACAAAATTCAACCAAGGGTAGCTTCTTCCAAGTTAGTTGTAATATGGAATCTAAAAACATAGGAATAAACTTTTCATGCTCCTATATATTAAAATCCATTGATAATTTTTTTCTGCCCCTTGCCAGCACATGCTTCTGAGTGAAACATCACATGCTGATGGAGCATGGGGCTTAAATACTGGTTAAACCTTGTCATCATTGCATTAGTGGGTATGGTTGAAAGGCATAAATGATCACAGGTTTCAGAATAGTGGAGCTAACCCATCTCTGAAAGGAAGGAACTTTGTCACAAATCCAGGCGTACTCCTATAAACTGCAGGAAGCCCAACTCTAACACAGATTGTAGTAGCAGAGGAACAAGACTGCTTCCCAAGGGTCTGAATTTTTCTAGACAAGACAGTGGATTTTGAGACAGTATATTTGGATTATTGTTTTAGCAAATAAAAGCAAATGAAAATTACAAAAAATACTGGGTTGCCAAGTTCTGCAGACTGAAATGCTGACGTAACTTCAGTACGGGTTACAGAAATTGTAGCCTGTTGTTTTCTTCTATACATATTAGAAGCTGATGACATCTGAACATGAGTAGAAATGGTTTTCCACTGTTTAGTATTTCCTGGAAGTATTGTGTGCCACTTGAACTTTCTAGATGGTGTTAAGTCTCTCTGCAAACAATTGTCAAATGAGCTTTGGTGTTCTGGTAATCAGGGGAGACTATGGCCTTAGGTGCTAAACAGTGTGATCCACCATCTCCAGAGCCTGTTCCAAGTAAGAAAGTATGCATAGCATGAATACAAAATCAGTTAAACCAGCCACCACTTCCTGTTTCCTGGTCATACAGAGCTGCAGGTCTGCCCAGAGGAAGACCTGTGGCTGTTTATTTGGCCTTATTCTGAGACCCTGGGTGGTAATAGCCATTGAGACAATGTTCCCTTGAAAGGGTTATTCACGCTTTTCAGGAGATGACTCTCCTCTCTGCAGAGCTTAACAATTTTGCTGGAAGAGAAATACTTCAGGCCAAGTGGACATTTAAGGGACAGTTGTTTCTGTTTTCTATTGTGGTGCAAAAGATTGTGGTCTACAAGATTTGCCATCTTGATTCTTTTAAGTGTTCAGATGAGTGGCATTAAGTAGACTTGCACTGTTCATGTTCTTGTTCATCCCCTTGTTTTGAATAGTGACTTGTACATGGCATGTAAGGTACTTAAGCGATAATTAGCATTATGGATCCATGTTATGGGACCAAAGAAACAGCCTCTCGAAGCCTGTGAGGAATGAGCACAATCGTGCACGTACAGTCCCTCACATCCTCACTGGTACATTACTTACATTGAGTATTTTAGTGGCCACAGTCTTTTCTCTCAACCTGATGCTTAGTGTCTGGCTTCATCTCTTCTTAGTTCACAGCTAACTCTACTCTTCATTCTATAACACCTCCCCATTTTAACCTACTGGTATGTTCTGCTTGTCTTTTCTTTTTTCTTTTTCTGTTCCAACGGTGTGTGAAGCAATGACTCTGAGCCAGAAACCGTTATTCTTCACGCCAGTTCCCTACTTATCACGGAGCCTTGGGGAAGCTGGTGGTGAGAGGCCTGTAGTGCAAATGCGGTTATCACACCTTCCAGACATCCAGCCGGCCCTCTCCATTGGCTCCACGAAAGCATTGCACAAGGGAAAGATTGGCTAACCCCCAGGGAGAAGAGGATTCGCTTTTCTTGAATTGCTGATCCTTACTGAGTTTCTCTACTCTGTGACAGGATGGGCTTGGGGGGGAGGAAGATGGTCCAAGCCTGAGTCTCCAAGGTAAGCACAGCAGCTCCCTCTTCATAGCGTCCATCTGGCTCACTGGAGATGTTTGCAGAGTTTTCTGTTTGGTTGCACTGTAGAGATATGGGGTATTTCGGTGTGAAGTTAGCTTACCTTAGAAGATGAATATTATTCTGCTTCCATTAGAACAATGTTAGATAGTGTTTGGAAAAAGTGGAGTCAATGTTTTTGGCCTTTTCTCTTTTAGTACTGGGAATCGAACCCAGGATGTTGCACTTTCTAGGCAAGCTCTTTGCCACTGAGCTATATCCTAGCCCTGGAGTCATATTCTCTCTCTGTCTGTCTGTCTCTGTGTCTGTCTCTGCCTCTGTCTCTCTCTCCCTCCCTCCCTCCTTCCCTCTCCCCTCTCTTCCCCTCTCCTCTCCTCTCCTCTTTTTTCTCCTCTCTTTTCCTCTTCTCTCCTCTCTTCTCCTCTCCTCTCCTTTCTCCTCTCTCCTTTCTCCCTCTCTCCCTCCCCTCCCCCTCCAAATAGCTGTACCTGAGTTATGTTGCCTGAACATTGTGAGATCTATGTAGAATTTGGGAAGTACAGTTCAACATAAGCTTGGAAGGTCAGTATATTATCATGGTGACTACGCACAGGCTACCAGCTTCTGATCCCTGGCTTTCAAGTTGTAGGCCCCCTCCTCTGTGCCTCAACTTCTTCATCAGAAAAATAGAAGGAGACATTCCAAAGGGAGTTGAGAAAAATAAGCTAGTTAAGATAAGAAAGATACTTACAAGGACTTCGACTCCGTACTCAGAGGTAGATAGCTGAACTTAATTGCTAAGATCACAGACAAATGGATTTTGCTGATTTTTTAAAATGCTGAATTGACTAAATTTTATAGAACATAGCTCCTTTTACCCGAGGACTTTGAAAAATTCTCCTTCCTGATGTTTTTCTAAAAGTCAAATTATTTGGTTATAATAGATTTCTTCCCCTAAAGTTGCTCTGTGGTTTCGTGGCATGAGAGAATCTAGTGTTTGCAGACATATTTTCCCTTATCATCCATAAAGCAGGGCTATGTGAGGATGGACTTATAGTGTTTAAAAAATAAGTTGTGGGGCTTAAACTCAGGGCCTGGGCGCTGTCCCTGAGCTTTTTTGCTCAAGGCTAGAACTCTGCCACTTGAGCTACAGTAGCTGTTCCAATTTTCTACTGGTTCATTGCAGATAAGAGTTGAAGCCAGCCTGTTGAACCATGATCCTCAGATCTCAGCCTCCTGTGTAGTTAGGATTACAGGTGTGAGGCATTGGTGTCCAGCCTAAAGTGCTTTTAAAATAATTGTGTAATATGTACTAGCTGAGACTCATGCATGTGACAGATGCTGAGGGAGATCCGGGAGTCACAGTGATGAGAAGATGGTGAAATGTGGATAAATCACTCTGGAAACTGGAGCTCAGACTGCCTAGGGATTATGAGAAGGGAAGTCGAAGGAACTCTGGGAATAACCAGAAAGAAATTATTTTTATTGTTATAAAGCTGATGTACAGAGGGTTTACTGTTACATAAGTCAGGTAAAGAGTGCATTTCTTTTTGGACAATGTCACCCCTTCCCTTGCTCTCTCCCAGTATTTCCCTTCCACCCCTACCCACAATGTGTGTAGTTCATTTTTAACATAGTGTCTAACAAGTACCACACCTGCTTTTTTGTATGTGTCAGGCATGGGGCTTGAACTCTGGGCCTGGACGCTGTCCCTCAGCTCTTCAGCTCAAGGCTAGCTCTCTACCATTTGAGCCACTGTGCTACTTCCGGCTTTTTCTGCTTATGTGGTGCTGAGGAATCAAACCCAGGGCCTCATGCATGTGAGACAAGCACTCTACCACTGAGCCACCTTCCCAGCTCCACACCTAGCTTTTATATGAAAGGATTCATCTTTCCCATTTGGCCAGAACTCTAAAACAGCATCCAGAAAGTACGTCCTGGGGGCTGGGATTGAGCCTGTTAGAATTGCCAGGAAGACCAGGATGAAGCTGTAGGGATGTGTTGCTGGAAGAAAGGGCCAGTCCTGACACGAACAGAATAGACCTGAGCATCTCGTAGCTTCTCTTTGCTCTGCCCTTCCCTCCCTTGCCACTTCATGCTGCAACGTGGACAGAATGAAGCCCTCTAGGACGCTGAAAAATACAACTAGATTGTAACAAAAGAAAAATGACGGGACCTTTGGATTTCTTTTTCCATGTCAGCCACAAAGCACCCCAACATGGCCTCCCAAGAAGCGGATACTGCAGGGCTGGAGACGGGAGGAGGTGGTATTCCAGGCAGCCAGGTGGCATCTGATGGGGTGAATATTTCTGTTTACCGGACCTTGAAGGAATTACAACATTACCAAGAAGGAACATTACAAGCCCTTGGGGTAAGTTGGAGTTCTTCAAAGCAAATTGGTTTAAAAAGAAAGGAAAAATAAAGTCATGTAGAAACCGTTGTGTGTACCCAGAAAAGAAAATTTTGAATTCTTTCTCACTAAGGCAGTATTGTACTTAAGACAGTATTGTATGCTAATAGATAGGTGTTCCCTCACAGCTGAGAACAGTTCACCACACCCTAAGGAATGGAATGTAAGATCCCCAAAGGTTTTTCCTGTGACCTCCCATTCTGGTGGTTGAGCAATACAAAGTTCCTGTCCTGTAATGTCAGTTAAAAATTGCGGTGGAGCCGGGTGCTAATGGCTTACGCCTATAATCCTAGCTACTCAGCAGTCTGAGGATCATGGTTTAAAGCCAGCTTTGGCAGGAAAATCTATGAGAACTCATCTCCAACCCATGACCAAAAAACCAGAAGTAGAGCTGTGGCTTAAGTGCTGGAGGGCCAACCTGGAGGGAAAGAGAGCCTAGGCTCTGAGTTCAAACCCGAGGAGCAGTAGAGGAGCAGTATGTACACACACACACACACACACACACACACACACACACACACACTCTGTGGTGGGGGAAAGGCCAAGGAGAACAAAGTTTAATGTCTGTCTGATTTTTATCTTCTCCTGGCCCCAAAGCATGCTGGGAAAACAGACTATTTCGCCAAACATCATTTTCTTTACTCTTGGGGAGTCTGTGAGAACGGTTGGAAATAGAATGACAGGGTCAGAGAGTGGAATGGAAGCTCTAAGCTCAGGTGTTGCCCAGTTAATTTTGGCTTGACTATTGAACATCACGCAATCTCCTTTCTGAGAAACTTAACGTGGCCTTTTGTCTTTGATTTTCTTCTTTTGCAGGCCATCCAGATCCTGAATGGAGCGATGATTCTGGCTCTGGGCATCTGGCTGGCGTCGTTACAGTATCTGTCTCACCTCTTCAGGCATTTCTTCTTCTTCACCTTTTACACAGGCTACCCGCTGTGGGGCCCTGTGTTTGTGAGTATTCCTCGTTTCCCTGGCCAGAGGCTAGCCTCACATGGCACTGTCACAAGTGCGCTCCATTATGAAAGTGTTCGTAGTTTGTTTGAAAGTCATATACTGTCGTTTTGACTTATAACTTCTGCTACAAGTAAGGTAAAACCCCCTTCTGACTAAACAATATCCCATTCTGGGGTATACGTTAAGACCCTAACATTAACTTCTTAATATTTCTGTTAAATATGATAGATACTAAAAATTTGGACAAATATATATATATATATATATGTGAATTAATAGCCAAGAATTTCAACTTGAGAGATTGAAATAAATGGTCTCCTGATTATTGTCTGAAAATCAGAAGAGTCACTCCCCAGATGTCAGTAAAAATCTAATCAGGGGCTGGACAGTCTTTAAAACTTGTTCATGAGCTTTGCCACTTGATTTTTACTTACTGCATGGGTTTTTTTTTTTTTAAGGTGGAGAATAGAAATGATTTGTTAATTAGCCATTGTTATTTTCCTATGTGGTCTCTAGCTTTGAAAATGTACAAATGTTCAGTTCTGAGCTGAACACTGAAAGACAAAAAGGAGCTATTAAGATGGGAGCACATAGCTGACAATGCTGAACCGAATATGTTATTGGAAAGTGAATTAAAATTATAACAAGTCTTGGGCTCCAATTTATAAATTTTTAATTATTACCCTTCAATGTTCTTTACAATGATAGTACTCTTTTTTTTTTTTTGGTTGGTCATGGGGCTTGAACTCTGGGCTTGGGTACTGTCCCTGCGCTCTTCAGCACAAGGCGAGCACTCTACCGCTTGAGCCACAGCACCACTTCCAGTTTTCTGGTGGTTAATTGGAGATAAGAGTCTCATGGACTTTTCTGCACGGGCTGGCTTTGAACCGTAATCCTCAGATCTCAGCCTACTCAGTAGCTAGGAGCCACCGGTGCCCGGCACAATGATATTATTCTTAAGACTAAAAACTCCTGACACAAATTAGATCTCATAGTCTACATACCTTTTCAGATCCAGTTTGAAACTTGTAATTTGAGCGTCCTATCCCTGAAATTGTTGGATAGTTAACATCATCATCATCATCATCACAGTTAAACTGAATTTTTCTTAGAAATCCAGGCTGCATATTTGCTCTGCATACTGAGTCTTAAGAATTTCCATGCCATGTTTAAAAAAAGATATAGATTTTTTTCCCTCCAGAAAGTGAGATCAGATTGTCAAAATAAAGAAGAAGAGAAAAGCAAGAAAGGAAAGAAGGAAGGAAAATACAAAGAACTATGATCAGAATATTGCTCCCTTTAGCACTATTACCACCAAAGCTCAAATTGGCCATTGGTGCTTGCTGCTAGAAGTCTCGCTCTGTCCCTGAGACACCTGCAGGCAGCAGCTTAGGTCTGTGGCATGCCTTCACTGATCTCCACACTCGCCTTGCCATCTCCTGGGAGTCAGGCCTTGCTGCATACTGACCATGACATGGTCCTTGCTGTCTGTTCATCCCTTCCTACTGATTCTTTGTTGTTGTTGATTGTGGGGCTTGAACTGTGGGCCTTGGCACTGTCCCTCAGCTCTTCAGCTCAAGGCGAGTGCTCTATCACTTCAGCCACAGTGTCACTTCCGGTTTTCTGGTGGTTCATTGGAGATAAGAATCTCACGGACTTTCCTGCCTGGGCTGGCTTTGAACCGAGATCTTCAGATCTCAGCCTCCTGAGTCCCTAGGATTACAAGCGTGAGCCACCAGCGCCTGGCTTGTACTGATTCTTATCAACAAAATCACAGGAGAAAAAAAGTATATGAGCACTGGCTCTTCTGCTTGTGTACCAGAATGACAGAAAAAGTTTGAGAAAGGTCTCTTGGGATTGCCAAAGTTAAATGGATACTTTTTCAATGTGAAATAAAATTAAATGGCTATTATTAAACAGATATTATTTTTAACTTAACTATTTTCTGCATGTAATCCCCCTCTTCGGTATGATTTCCTTTCAGCCCAACATAGCTGACAGGTAGGCAATATTACCATGAGAGTACACACATCACCATTTATATGGAAAAGAAACTGAGGTGAAGAGGGGCCTAGCCCCCCCCCCCCCCCCCCCCCCCCGGCCAAGGCCAAGGTTCCAGGATGAATATGAGAGGAAGCGGGGGTTGAAGCATAGGAATTTGCTGTATACAAAGCAACAGTGACTCAGGAGTCCCCATGATACCCTCGTTAGTTGATGTGATAATGAAAGCTTATACTTTTACATTCAGCTAGACTTTAGTAGTGAATTTTAAGTAGCCTGCTAGCCATGATTTTGCTAACTTTTCCTTTAGTCCTCAGGTGTGGTGTCCTGGTGAAGAGACAGAAGGAAGGTTTTCAAACCATTGTAAATGTAGAGAGAATTTAATTTATCTTAGTCAAGGGGCTAAGAGCACACTGAAATAAAAAAGTCTAGCTGGTACATAGCAAGATTTAAAAGATGTTTGGGAGGAATAAATCAGACGGCTGAAGCTTGAGCAAGAATATGAAAATTAGATTTATAGACACACAAACATGGGTATATAGAAATGAATATCATTTACATGAACATAAATATAATAACTATAATATTATATTAACTATATGTACATATGCTTTCAAAGAACCCAGACTCCGATAAACCCACTAAAAGCTAGCTATAAAACAAAAGGAAAGGAGTATAAATTTACTTAGAATTTAAATTATTTGTGGATTTTAGTCCTATAAAATAATGAGCAACATCAAGTATGATTTTGTCTGCTAGGTTGTGAATTTTTTTTAAAATGACATTTGTGTAGCTATTTTTAGACATCATTTACTCGAGGGAAAGCCAAGAAGAAAAATGGCTGAGTTTTAATATTTCTTAATCTGCTTACCCTCCTATTTTCAAACAGTTTATTGGTTCAGGATCCTTGTCTGTTGCAGCAGGGAGAAACCCTACAAGAATGCTGGTAAGTGGAAATTCTTCCTTTTCTATGACCAGGGGAGTTGAAATAAAATTTTTACTAACAGCGGTCTATATACACAATGGGATTTTACTCATCCATTAGCAAGAATGATATGTATCATTTGTAAAGACATGGGAAGATCTGCAAATTGTTCAGTGAAGTAAGTCAGGTGCAGAAAGACAGAGGTCCACAATACATTTGTTGTTTTCTTTGTCTTTATTGCTCGAATGTAAGTTCCACAGGCATTGGGGAGTTGTTGTTGATGGAAGTTTGTCTAGAATATAGGTGGGTCTGTAAATTGTATTCTATGAGTATTTGCGCAAGTGGATTGAGTCCAAGGGAGTACACAAGGAGTGTTCAACATAAACGGATGGAAAAGTCTTCTTCTCTTTTGCAGATGCAAAACAGTTTTGGGATGAATATTGCAAGTGCTACAATTGCCTTGGTTGGGACTGCTTTCCTGTCAGTACATTTAGCACTGAATAGCCAGTCTTTCAAGGTTTGTCAGTCTTCGCAGTCTCCAGACTTATGCATCTACGTGGGTTCCACCTCAAATGTATGTTTCTAAACATATGTTCATTTATAAAATACTTTAAATGATGTAAAATGTATGAAAACAACATCTTATATCATGCTGCCATTGTATGTGTGCATGTGTGTGCGCGTGCACATGTGTGTGTGTGTGTGTTCATGGCTTGAACTCAGGGTACTCTCACTTTCTTTTACAGCTGGCTCTACCACTTGAACCACAGCTCCACTTCTGGGTTTTTGGTGCTTAATAGGACTTGAGTCTCTCTAATTTGTCTCTCAGGCTAGCTTTGAACCATGAGCCTCAGATTGCAAGCCTCCTGAATAGCTAAGATTATAGGTGTGGGTCACTAGCACCCAGCTCAAGACTTGATTCTTTACCAGTTTTTTATCTTAGTTCAAGTAGTTGTACAAAGGAATTTCAGATTATGAGTACAATGCATTTTAATCAATTATCTGATTCTTGACTCCCTCCCCTTCCCTCCCTCCCTCCCTCCCTTCTTCCTTCCTTCCTTTCTTTCTTTCTTTCTCTCTTTCTTTCTTGAGCTCTCTCTGAGCTTCCTTGCTCATGGCTGCATTCTACCACTTGTGCCATGTTTCCAGCCCAAAGTTTTGAAAGTTAACTACAGGTGAAATGTTGATGACTTTTCTGCCCAGCCTTGTTTTACATTCTTCAACGTCTCAGCCTCTTGAGTAACTAGAATTACAAGCATGAGCCACCTGAGTCTTTCACTGTCAGACAGCTTCTCCAAAGAAATTTGGATTTTGTGTTTCTCCTAGGTGTTTCAGTGATAACAGAAGAATTACTGGTGCAACAATAATTTATTGTGTATTTGTATCAGCTTTATAGTTTTTAGGGCTGATACACATGCCTCATGTTCTGAGAAATATTGTTGGAGAAATAGTCAAGGGGTCATTTTGCCTACTTTATTAAAATTTCTACTCATGTCTTTAGTGTACTATTCATATTGACAAGTCTGATTGTGTCAGATTTTTTCTTGTACAATTTTTCCCTCTTGAATAGTTCACATAGTTTATTATAGATATAATACCCATCTTTTGTTTGTTTGTTTGACAGTCATGGGTCTTGACCTCTGGGCCTGGGCATTGTCCCTGAGCCCTTCAGCTCAAGGTGAGCCCTCTACCACTTGAGCCACAGCACCACTTCCGGTTTTCTGGTGGTTAATTTGAGATAAGAGTCTCATGGATGCTCCTGCCTGGGATGGCTTTGAACTGCAATCCTCAGATCTCAGCCTCCTGAGTAGCTAGGATTACAGGCATGAGCCACTGGCTCCTGGCCTGTTTTTTTTTTTTTTAATTGAGATTGGATCCCAGCATTTATGTGTCTACATCTTCCATGTATGGTTCATTTTATTCCATCTAGTGGGAAGGAGAGGTCTGCTGTTGACAATTTTCTTCTTTGGGGTGCTTCTTCTGGATTTGATATGAAGCATCGTCTCTCCCAGGGCCTGGTGTCTCTGATGCTGATCCTGACTTTGCTGGAACTGGGCATTACTATCTCGATGTCAGTCATGTGGTGCCAAGGGAGCTTCTGTGATTCGAGAGAGGTGGGTTTGGTTAGAAAGTTAGCAAGTCATGTGATCTTCAGACTTCCTGTTGTGTTTGCAATTGTTTCTTACTCTTGGAATTGGAAAGAAACTTTTGTGGGTTAAATGATTTGCATGGATCCTGGAAGAAGAGATTGCATCAATATTTGAGATAGAAAGAAGGCTGGAAAAGGATTGAAAACATGAAGGATCAATTGTATTCATAATCTGACATGTTCAATTGAAACCTTTTCTGTACAACTACTTAAAGAAAAAAAAGAAAAATAATCTACCTCACACTGTTCAGTGTCTATCCGTATCTATCAACAACAACAAAAAAAAATAAATGGCTAAATACACCAGATAAGGTAAAAAAGAAAACACAAAAGGAAAGTTCTTATTTATTTATTTGTCAGTGGTAGGGCTTGAACTCAGGGCCTGGGCACTGTCCCTGTGCTCTTTTGCTCAAGGCTAGGATGCTACCACTTTTTTGTTGTTATTGTTGTTGGTCGTGGGGTTTGAACTCTGGGCCTGCGTGCTGTCCCTGAGCTCTTCAGCTCAAGGCAAGCCCTCTACCACTGAGTTTTTCTGGTAGTTTATTGGAGATAAGAGTCTTAGGAACTTTCCTGCCTGGGCTGGCTTTGAACCGTGATCCTCAGATCTCAGCTTCCTGAGTAGCTAGGATTACAGGCATGAGCCAGCAGTGCCCAGCCATGCTACCACTTTGAGCCACAATTCCACTTCTGGTTTTCTGGTGGTTAATTGGAGATAAGAGTCTCACAGACTTTCCTATCCAGGCTGGCTTTGAACCGCAATTCTCAGATCTCAGCCTCCTGAATAGCTAGGATTATAAGTATGTGCCACCAGCACCTGGTGGAAAAGTATATTTAATATATAAGAGAACAAAACTTTAGAAAATGCAACTAAAATTGGTTTTAGTTAGTTCCTTGTGATGTGTTATTTTCCAGCCATAGGACTCAAGAAAATCACACATTCGTGCTAGATTTTATGTATACTAACTCCAAAGTAAAAATAATGAGTTTATTATCTATTGATATATGAAGACTATGCAGGGAACCCACAGACAGTGTTTAGTGCAGGAACGACCAGTGAATGAGTATTATTGGTGACAATCACAGTAGTAGCAGGAGAGAGGGAAGATGATCTTGTTCTTGAAATAAACACATTGCTTTCTGTTCCAGGAAATTTACTCACCCCCGCATCCCGTGGATTCAGAAATACCTCCTGATGAAAGTAATGCTGAGGACGTGAACACTCAGCCTCCAGTCTCCAATGACCCAGAACCTCATCCTAGCACTCAAGAGGACATGAGCTGATAAAACCCAGCCCTTGATCATGGCCCTACTCATGAGAAGCCTGAGCCTTGGCTCAATCACTCCTTTCGGCCCTGACTATAAGTCAATTCCATGTACGTGTTCTGAACGTAGATGAATAAAGATTTCTCCTTCGACATTCTTGGGTTTGTGTCTTCTGTGACTTCAACGTTATATGTGGAGATTGGTTCTCTGTTCCTTTTTCTTCTCCAACTCCATTGCTTTATGCAGTTTGAAGAAGGATGGTAGTGAATAGAATCCATATCTGATGGATTCTCCCTAAAATACAATTCCTAACCACCCAGTGGGGAGGAAGATGAGTCAGAGTTGCTTTTCAACACAGGAAAAAAATGCTTCTCCATGACAGCTGGCTACAAAAAAGGTTACAAATTGTTACCTTTTTGAGTTTGAGTAGATCTGTTACCTAGGGGTATAACTGAGGGAAGAAATATGGCTTGTCAAAAGAGGAAGCTAGAGAGGAAGAGTGAGTGAAAGGCCTATGCGAAGGCTGTGCGTGCCAGAGTAGGAAAGATATGCGTGCAGTGGTGTTTCACTATCTCTTCCTTGCAGGCAGAGGTACGGTTAAAACTCTCATCTTGATCATTTCCCCTGATGTTTCAGTATCCACTATTGCGAAAGGTAACCAGACATGGCTGCAGGCATCCAAAGTGTGGGCATTGAAGGTGATACACATCTCAGAATGAGGCAACGTGAATGAAAGTGGGACTAGAGCAGTTTATTGAAGGACCACTCAAGGTTATGTTTATAATTATGCTGAACTATAAGCAGTGCAGTCCTGTGAGTTACCCCTTACTCCTTTTGCTATTGGACGAAGCACTTTGCTTTCAGCACATGGCTCAATCCCATACTCTTCCAAATGTCTCATGGGACTTTTATTTCCATCAAGTTCATGTCCATCGGTGTTTCCATTTTCACATTCTTAGCATCCCAGAGATCTAAGCATCCCAGAGATCTAAGTTGTAGACTTCTTCTAATGTTAGAGCAGGTCGTGAGGTCTTTGAGTATGTGTGTGTGTGTGTGTGTGTGTATGTGTGTGTGTGTGTGATGGTATTGGGGCTTGAACTCAGGGTCTTGTGGTCTTGCTTGGAATTTTTTGTTCAAGGCTGGTGTTCTACCACTTGAGCTCTACCTCTACTTCTGAGGGCTTTTTTCCTGGTTAGTTCGAAAGAAGAGTCCACAGACTTTCCTACTCTGGCTGACTTTGAACTGTGATCCTCAGATCTCAGCCTCCTGAGTAGCTAGGATTCCAGGTATGAGCCAGCAGCACCTAGCTGGAAACTTTTCTGTACACATTGCTTAGTCTTCACATGCTAAAAGACAGGGAGAGAAAGACATAATAGAACGTGAAGTGAGACAGGTACAGAGAATGACACTAATGCCCACAGAGAGGGCTGCAGCCTTGATCCTATGTATGAAGCCAAGTATTCCTTTCCTGGGGGGAGACAGGGCTTTTTGTTCTTACATGCAACTGGAGATTGGGGGGAAACAAGGCTTTTCATTCTGAGGTGCAACTGGAGAACTTAGGATGTGGGAACAAGTATAGAAAACTTCAGAAGTACAAGTCTTTCTGGTCTAAGATTGTTTTCTACCTTCCAGATTCCTACTAAGATGTTTCCAGTTTAAGTTTCCTAAATCCTGTTTGGTCTCAAGGAGAACTCTCCAATTTCCTCATCTTATAATATTCTCTACTCTATAGTAGACCACTTGCTTTGCTTATTCATTCTATCAAGTTAAGAACATGACTTTACTGATCTTAACCAGCTAGGAAGCATATGACAAATGGCTGATGTAGATAATCATCCGCATCATGAGTCAAGCCATTTTAGCTGTCTGTTGGGAGCAGCCTGTGAGTGGAGCCCACTGAGCTGCTGTGTAACAACTGTGCCCCTTCCTGGAGAGCCTGGAAACATGAGCACAGAACATAGGAGCAGAGCAGAGCTCACTCTTCCAAACCCACAAGGGCCTTCCAGGTAAGCAAACACCATCACTTTTGTTTCTACGCTAGCATTAATCAGGCCAGAGAAAGTCACAGACAGATGCCAAATTTGTGAAAGGTTTGTAGATTAACTCATCTACTTTGGTTAACAAAGGAAACTATTTGCTGTACTTTCCTCTCTTACTGGCGGGAAGATTTTTCACTTGGCTTGTGAACTGGACATAAGTTTTCTGAGACTAGAGGCCTATATTTTGGGTATGAAATAAGAGATTATACAACTCATTTGGCTCTCTTAACCCCTGGACCTGATGTGAGCTGAGGAGTCAGAACCGTTACTAAAGTGATCTCTTACCTGACTGGTCTTCACAAAGCTTAGCTGTGAGATATCACTCTGAAGATGAAAATGGGAATTCAAGTCCAACTGATTCCTCAAAAGCCATTCCTTCATGGGCCTCTGGTGCACATGAAGACAGGTGGACCATTGACGACACACACTCAGAAACATTTTTACGTTAAAAATGACTGTGAAATTAGACTAAAAGAGGATACTGTTAAGGAAGGAACCCCAAAGTATAACTCTTCTGAATGTTTAAAGTACGATTTCTTCAAACCAACTCCAGGAAATGGAAGCCTATTTGGAATTTGTGTGTGTGTTTTGTTGTTGCTGTTAGTGGTGCCTGAAGCATTTGTTTTTGCTTTCTTTGCATTTTTTTCGGGGCAGGGGGAGAGCCAAGGAACAGTGCAGAAAGAGAGAGAGGAAGGGTGAGCAAATGCAATCATGGTGTTCAGTATACACTATGTGGAAAATAAATATGCAACTTGTGAGCAAGGAAACTGGGGGAAAGTGAAGGAAGAAGGGGAATATTGTCCAAAAAAAGAAATTGATGAATTACCTGTACTAATTACTTATGACATGGTTACCCTTCTCTACAACATCTTACTAATAACAAGATTATATTAGAAGCGACTGTGAAATCCACAGTCTAGTCTTGGTTTTCCTTATCAACATAGATGAAAGGGATGTGAATTACGAAGAATATTTCTGGCATTGGGAAAGATTGGGGAGAATGATAGGAGTGGCCTCGATCAAGAGGCATTGTGCTCACAAATGAGCAAGAATCTGACATGTTGAATTGAAGCCCCTTTGTACAATGACCTAAAGATAATAATAAAAGACATACAGAGCACGAAAAAACCAAACCAAAACACGAATAAAAATGATTGGCACGAGTTTTGTTTGCTCTGTCTTATTCCATTTAATTCCTTGGACAGTGTTTAAGTCTTTTTTTTTTGGGGGGGGGTCCGGTCATGGGGCCTGAACTCTGGGCCTGGGTGCTGTCCCTGAGCTCTTCAGCTCAAGGCTAGCGCTCTACCACTT